>NC_091456.1:105548929-105850595 GCF_027789765.1 Dendropsophus ebraccatus
TAGTGATAATTTCAGCACCCACACAAAAAATTTGATCAGACAGCAAATTAGATTTTTCTTATTTGTCAGCTAAACTGTATCACTGGTGATCTCTCAGAGATGGATTTATATTGATATACCATGTTGAAACCTGCCAGTTTCCAGTACCTGAAAGAAAACAGCTTGTTAATGTGTTATTGAAGTCTCAGTTTTGATAGAAATAAAAAAAAAACCCACTACTGTGCATGTAATAATGGTCTGGTCTCTGCAGACCCCTATATGCTGTTCTACATTATCAAGCCTATTGATTATTTAACCAATTTAAAGCAGAGTTATGAAATCCTGAAGAGTTTAGCACGATCGCTGGTGTGAGACGACCAGAGGCGATGGGGTTTCAAGGAATCATACATAGTTCAGTGCATTTGTTATGTATAACAAGCAAAGTTTCAGGCCTAACTAGATTGTATTCTGACAAGGCTATGACAAAAGAAACTGATCCACTGCTCTGCTTTGGTTTATTTTATATTTTATTGCTATTATAGGCCATGTTCACACATATTATTTTGGCCAGTGTGTCTGTCAGTATTTGTAGCCAAAATCTGAGAGAAAAACTATAATGGAAAGATTTGTACAGTTTGGCTGCGAACACACACTGTCTATGAAATAAACATCCGTGTTTTTTGGTCAGAAAAAGGCTTTCAAACAGCCAAAAAAAGATGTTGTGTGGTCATGGCCATTTCTGTTTTTTTTAATCCACTCCTGGTTTTGGTTGAAAAAATTCTGTGTGAACATAGCCATAAAGTATATTAAAAATTTTAAAGGGGTATTCCTCCCAAGAGCTAAAAAATTAAATGCTCCCAAACCTAGCTGCTCTTACTCACCAAGTCTCCCTGAGCATTTTGACCCATCTCCCGTCTTCACCAAGAAACTTCTACACAAAATTTTAATAGTTTAGTTTGCTGTGAGCTCAGTGTGAGAGAAGAATAGGGAGGGGGCAGTACAGGGAACAGGATGGACAGAGCCATAAGAACAACACAAAGTACAGCTAATAAGTGAGGATGCAGGTTCAGAAGCAGAGATGGAGGAGAAGAAATCAGTGTGTGAGAAGGAGATGGGGGAGGAGGAAACTGAGACAGAGAGCAGATAAGTGATCATGCAGGGGATGAAGGAGAGGAAGGATGGAGGGAGACATGTAACAAAGGGATGGGGGAGAGGAGAGCTGAGACGGAGGGCAGATAAGTGATCATGTAGGGGATGAAGGAGAGAAGGGAAGGGCAGCGTTTAAGTGAACCACACAGTGAATTACATTACAAATGAGCTGGAGCTGCTGTCCTTGGCAGAGAGCTCTTATTGGAGGAAGAACAGTGTATCACGCTTTCTCTCTCTTCAGTGGGCAGCGTTAGAAGAGCTAATCCCGCCCATTGAAGAGAAGGCGAGAAGGAGGATATGTGATCCCCGACACGGAAGGTTGGGGCCAGGAGCAGGGAGAAATGTCAGAGAGGACTGAGGTCACACAGGGGTGAGGTCACACAGAAAATGGCAAAATGGGCAGAAGCCAAAGGTTGATTTAACAAAGATAGAAAGCTTTAGGTGAACTATTAGTTAATGCAAAAAAAATAATTTTAAGAGAATATCCCTTTATTAAAGGGTAGTGCGGCGGTAAAGAATTATTCACAGAATAACACACATTACAAAGTTATACAACTTTGTAATGTATGTTATGTCTGTGAATGGCCCCCTTCCCGGTGTCCCACCACCCCCACCTGTGTACCCGGAAGTGTGGTGCATTATACATAACTGATCCGTGTCGCGCCTGTCCGCTATCTTGTGCCACAACGTCATCTTCAGGCAGCCGCCGAACATCTCCGACTGTCCCGAGTACAGGCCGCCCTCTTCAGCGTCATCAGATGCTCAGCCGCGATTGGCTGAGCACAGTTATGCTCAGCAATCGCGGCTGAGCAGCCGATGACGCGGCAGAGGGCGGCCGGTACTCAGGACGGTCCAGAGGGATTCGGCCTGGCCGTCCGAAGATGACTTCACTGAATGAAGATCGGAGACGAGTCGGCACGTGACAGGTATTATAGCGCACCCACACTTCTGGGTACACGGTGGGGGGTGGTGGACACGGAGAAGGGGGCCATCACCGACATAACATACATACAAAGTTGTATAACTTTGTAATGTGTGTTATTCTGTGAATAATTCTTTACCGCCGCACTACCACTTTAATGCTAAAGTGAGTACTTCATAGTGCATGTGTCTAATAAGCTTTTTAGAGAAGCACCATATCTATGTTAGCAGCCTACAAAAGTGAACAAAAACAACATTCATGTTTGTAAATAAAGTTGCGAATTCGTGAATAATTGTCCGTATTTGCCAATATTCGCAAATCGAATGCAAACTATGTAGCTACAATAGTGGGACTATTACAGAGTAATTTTTGTCAACTACTGTTGTGACACTGTCAAAGTGTCATGTATTTACCTGGTCGCTCTGCAGCGCTGCAGAGGCAGAGGCAGGCTGACATTTCCATACACGCCCAGCCGGCTGATGCTGCAGATAAATCTTTGTCAGATAATTTTGTCAGATAATTTTTCTGTGTAAATGGACCCTAACACATTCCATTCCCCCTTCAAGTACTTCTCTGCAGGATGTTGAAGCGTCTAAAGAAGTCTGACCCTCTTCAGAGTTTGGCCAGTGGCAGCAGGAGGAGTAGCAGTCAAGGGGATGGAAGTGGTGAAAGACGGGGTTGTGGTAGTGGCAGGGACGTATTTACCACCAGGCACCCGTGGTCCGGTTCCTACGGTAGCACCTTGCAGGGGGGCAGCACCAGGGAGGAGGGGGACAGAAAAAAACGATTTTTTTTGTTTTTATTTTTTTTAGTTTCCCCTCCTCCCATTCATACTTGCCAGTAAATCTGGTGTCTTTTCCAGGGGGGTGGGGGGTATGGTGGTATTGGTCAGTCTGGTATTGCCAATAGGTGCGTGAAGATGGGGCGTCTTCAGGTTTAGTGCCTAGGGCAGCAGCAGCTGTTAATACAGCCCTGGGTAGTGGTGGTCCTAACAGGCTTGGACGAAGGTTGCAGCTCCCAGTAAGAACCAGTGGTCAGGTAAATACTAGACAGGCTGTTACTGTGAATGGATCCTCCAAATTTTCAGCTCCATGCTTTTGAAAAGTTCGGTTCGATCCGGCGAACTCTCGTGAAGTTCGGATTCGTACGAACCGAACCTAAAACAAACCTTGCTATTATGGCTGAATAATTGCAGCTACAATAGTGGGAGTCTGATAGGGTATAGTTTTGTTTAGTTGCAGTTGCTATTACAATGAAAAAGAATGGAAAAAATCTAAGTGCAAAAATTGTGAAAAAAATTAGCCAAGGTGTAAGTGATTACACAGGACTAGAGATGAGTGAATAGCAATTGCCGACAATAATACTGCACCCTGTAATAGTTAATATCTAAAAAAGCTATTTTCATTGTTCAATAGCATAAGTAAAACGAATCAATGCTTTTGCAATGAAATATTACTTAATAAAAAAATAAATATATAATAAATGTATATATAGATTTTTTAGATTATTTATTTAAAAAAACGCATGGTATTCCCCCTATTTTCATAACTAGCCGGGTTAAAAACCAAGCAACAGCAGCCTAGTAACACCAGGGTGGGAAGGGCCATTTGTTTTGGCCCTCCCCAGCCTAATATGGGGGACCACTGGCTCTTCCCAGTACATATGGTGGCATTGGGTACTGGGGTAATAATGGGGGGGGGGGTTAGTGTTACCCATTTATACCGGCTTCCACTACTAAGTCTATATAGTAAAAAAATAAAGACAAGACACCAGTGAAAAATTTTTTGTTCAATAAAAAACACCCCCACACCCTTTGTTGACCATTTTATAAAAAAAAAATCCAAACAACCGCTTGTCATCGACGTAGTCCACCAAATCTGCCGTAATCCACAGGATACTGATATCTGAAAAACAAAAAGGGAGAAATACACAGAAAAAAAACAAACAGGAGCACAACACCCATCATTGTGAGCGGTGTTGTGCACCTTACAGTATGCAGCATCTTTACAGATCGCTGCTTACAGTGTGGCACCCAAGGGGTTAAAGGCGGATGCATTGCATCGCCCTTAACCCTTTGGGTGCCATACTGAACAATCTGACCGCCAGGGGGTTAAGTAGGGGTCCCCACTTAACCCCTTGGGGGCCACACTGATGTTAGACTGCACCCATACCAGCAAGAAGGGGTAAGTGACCCCCCTCCTTGCTGGGATCGGGCAGGGTAGGGGGGGAGCTTTCTACTCACCCTCCCAGGTCTTCTCTCTTCTGTCTTCTCTCTTCGCTGGTCCCCAGCACACTGAGCTCAGTGTGTTGGGTCCAGCTCTTTATATGTCCGCTCAGCCAATCAGCTGGGCGGACATATAAATCTAAATGTTTCTTCTAATTTTGCTTTTGTGATAAAAAAAACAATTGCATAATTAGAAGAAACATTTGCTGTTTTAATTAAAGTATTAATTATTACATTGAACTGTATTATCGGCAATAGTAATTGCCAGCATTAATACAGCTTCCTGTAATAGTTAATATTTAATTAATAAAGCCCTTTTTTTCTAATAAAGCTATTTCGTTGTAAAGTAGCATAATTAAAATGAAACATGCTTTTCAATTAAATATACTGTAAATATATATATATACATTTATTTATATATTTATTTTTTTATAACAGTATATTAATTGCAAAAGCATTGATTCATTTTAATTATGCTTTTGAACAACGTAAATAGCTTTTTTAAAACGAAACTTTGTTTTATTAATTAAATATTAACTATTACAGGGAGCGGCATTATTGCCGGGGATCACTAACCCCGGTAATACCGTTCCCTGTAATACTGCTTTCCTGCTTTCCCAGATGCATTCCAGAGGTGTTTGCATCACTTTCTAAAGATGTCTTGGACTTGGTGACCTCAGATCAGATATCATCTTGATATTCACAGAAAACCAGGATACAAGGGATTATAGGAGTAATAATCCCTTCTATCCTGGTCTATTCTGTGATTTTATTTGTTATTGTTATTTTAACCAGATTCGTTATGAACCTTTTGCAAAGTTCGTAACAAATCTGGTTCGTTGTGGTTCGGTTTGCTCATCCCTACCAGCAATCATCTGAAGGGTCCTCAGTGTTCTCAATATTTTGCACGGATTTGCCACTCATATAGGAAAAAAACAGTCTGGTTATATGTGATATTCGGCCAGATTTCTTTAAATGAGCGCTCAGCTTGAGGCCATTAAAAGAAGGCAGAACAAAGGGCGACAGCGCTCCATAGCGAGGATCAGAGGGATAAGGTGCAAGGGGATTAGGGGTGCAAGACAACCTTCACCTGGTATGGTTGTGCAAATGTGGAGGCACAACACTCTTAAACACATGGATCAGGGACTGCAGCCTCTCCCGGTATCCAAAGGAAAGCACAGAACGAAACACCTCCAACACCAAACTACACGGATCATGGGGCGCAGGTCCAACTTAAGATCAAGGCAGGGATATGGGATAAAAATATTTTATTGTAGAGACTCACAATGAATTTAGGAATGACTCCGCTCACCCAGCAGTCAAGTTTACGGGCTGGTGAGTTGCTTGACATTGGATGTTGCAGGGTTTTATCACTCACATGGGAAGAAATTGAAACAAGGGATTATGGTAGTGGCAATCATAACAGGCTTGGTTGAAGGTTGGAGCTCCCAGTAAGACCCAGTGTAAGGTGAATACTAGCCATACTAGCATTGCGGAAAAGATATTTTAAAGTCTCAGCTCTGATGCAGTCAGTAGTCATTCCAGGAGCCAGCAATCATCAGATGGGTCATTACAAAGCAGTGCCAACACAAATCTGTGCTAAGGGCAGGATGTTTCCTCCTCTCCGTCTCCTGTTGTGTCTCTGGTCAGGTCAGGTCCCTTACATCTACCTCTGCCTCCTATATATGGACCCGGGGGAAAACACCGGTACCGCTGAGACAAGAGTGGCTGTATGAAGACATCACCACAGCACTACTCCAACAACCGTAATCTACAGTAATTGGGATAAATGGACAACAGGCTAAGTTGATTGTCCTGTATTTCTTTTATTACATTTTTAATATAAAAATAACTAAATACAAAAATAAACATACCATTTCTTAACTGAACAAAATAATAAAAATTAACAAAACATAATGAACCACTCCATAAGATAGGGTAAAACCGGTGCATCCCTACACTCATTCTCCCCATTAACATCCTATACAATCTACATCTACAATATAGTCTAAATTTTTTTTAACTACTACTAACCATAACATATTAAAAAAAACATATACACTGCTATACAAACACTACTATAAATGCCCCCCCCGGCTGAGCTTATTGCCCTTCAGTCTCCCCCGTTCCAGTTAGTTAGCCATTAAGGGACCTGATGGTTTTTGCACTACCGGGATGGAGAGTGCCAAGTCGCTATTTCTTTGCCAACAAGGCTATTCCATCTCTGCACGCATACCTGCAGAAGAAGGATGGCGACTCTTTGGAGCTCTCTGTTTTGCATTGGGTGCACATAAGCGCGGACCTCCAGCTATGGCCAGGGGCAGTATATGTCCATGACTGCACACTGGATAACAGTCCATCCAGGAGAGCTGCAGTGGCAGCAACAAGAAATGGTTGTGGACTGCAACAACATCTGCTGATCTGTCATTTCCAATGCAGTGGACTTCATCCCTCCATATTTTGGATTGTCTGTACCAACAGAGATAGGCAGATTTACGCAGAACTGCAATTTCTAGGTGATCCATTGGCAGATGATGCGTGATTGGCAGATGATGCCATTCTGCTGTACCATTTGAGGTAAATCCTCTGTTGGTCAGCTGCAACACTCGAGTCTTCCTCTGTCATCAGCTGAAATTACAGATTGAGTCCTACTTGGAGTCACCCTTGCCCCTAATGTTTTTGACCTGGTGCAGTTTTGGGCAGAAAAGGTTTGTGCTGACCCCGCTGTCCTACCCAGCCAGCAACGTGGCATCTGAGAGTGCATTTAGTGTGGCAGGGGCCATTGGAAAACCCAGGAGGACGAGGCTGTCTTGCCCCAGTGTGAAGAGGCTGACTCTTATCAAATTGAACCAAGCCTAGATAGGACTGGATTTCACCACCCCCATGCCTAATGTTAAGGACTAAAACATCAGCCAGCATCAGCTACCCGGAACTTGCCTATGTCTCTCCAAGAAAAGGGCTCACAAAAATATTTGTATTTACATTTTTTACATATATCAAGTAATGTTTCCCCCTTACACCCCAATAAACGATAATCCTGACTATGTATGTGTAAAATACACATAGTCAATTTGCATACTTTTAAAGAACCCCATCTTCAGATTTACTTCCCACAGCATCTCAATGCCTTGAAAAAGTGAACAATGCAACCTATGCTCCAAAAACAGTATTATCCAGGCACAAATCCCGATGACTATGTTTCTCAAAGATTACATTTTCCTTCTTGTTACCATAGCCATGGGGTTTTTATTCACTGACACTTGTGACAAGGAATAGTATCATTCATGTCCCATTTTTACAGACACGCATGGTGACTGGCTGATAAATGTTCTTGGGGTTTTTACGATATCACCATGGTAGTTAGATGTCGCACAATGGGCACTTATTGTGTGAGTTTTTAATGGCTCTCGTGGTTTCTTGAGTAGTATAAGCCTATAAGAACAGTATGTGAGGGAGTATATATTATGGAGGATGATGTCCTCTAACTGTGACCTAACAACATTCTAAACCTACTACCAGTGGCAATCTGTTTCTGAAAGGGAGGTTACCTTGACTTATTTAAAGTGCATTCACACATAAATGGTAGAAAGAGCAGATAAATTGAGAGGGAGCCAAATAAGTTATTTATATGAGGGATAGTGCCACTACTAGTGCCTCAATAGGCAAGCCATGGATGTAACCTAATGAAGGGATTTACTGGGAATAGGAGGGGTTGAATACTTGTACAAAGGTTTGAATGAGTTTTATGTGGATTTTAATGTGTTTTGCAATATTTGTAAAGACTACAGTAAAGATTTACATAAACCGACTATCCAGTAATCCAGGAACTCCACTGAGCACTGAACAGTGGTTAACCACAGCACCCAAACACTGGTTTGAATGTACACTGAATTTACTGCACCCTATGACTGATAATAGACATTGGTTTCAGAGCACCCACCGACAATTTATGCAAAATTTACAGCAGCCACTTACTGATAGTGGACACTGAATTCACAGCACCACTGACTGATAATTGGACACTGTTCTCACAGCAGCCACTGTGATAATGTACAGAATTATTTGTAAAGTGTAAAACATCTTAAAGGGGTAGTGCGGTGCTTAGAAATTATTCACAAAATAACACACATTACAAAGTTATACAACTTTGTAATGTATGTTATGTATGTGAATGGCCCCCTTCCCGTGTTCCCCGACCCCCGCCTGTGTACCCGGAAGTGTAGTGCAGTATACATACCTGATCCGTGTCTACCGATCAGCTGCTCAGCCGCGATGGCTGAGCATAACTGTGCTCAGCCAATCGCGGCTGAGCACAGTTATGACGTGGCAGAGGGGGGCGGCATGAGGGACGGCAGGAGTGGGTCGGCCGGCCTCCCAAAGATGACGTCTTTGACGGGGTCGGTCGACACGGATCAGGTATGTATACTGAACTTCACTTCCGGGTACACGGGCGGGGTCGGGGAACACGGGAAGGGGCCATTCACATACATACCATACATTACAAAGTTGTATAACGGCAGGAGTGGGTCGGCCGGCCTCCCAAAGATGACGTCTTTGACGGGGTCGGTCGACACCGATCAGGTATGTATACTGAACTACACTTCCGGGTACACGTGCGGGGGTCGGGGAACACGGGAAGGGGGCCATTCACATACATAACATACATTACAAAGTTGTATAACTTTGTAATGTGTGTATTTTGTAAATAATTTCTTAGCGCTGCACAACCACTAAGGATCTAAATCTGTATATTCTTGAGGAAGAGAACAGGAGGACATGATCAAAACCTTTAAATATGTTAAAGGACTATATGGTTCAGGAAGAGTTTTCAACATAAAACTAAACACAAGAAAAGGACATGAACTGAGGTTAGTTAGGGAAAGATCAGAAGCAACATAGGAAAATATAATTTAACTTAAAGGGAACCAATCACACTAAAATTGGGCATAAAGGTAAGGAAACGTGCTGGTACATCAGCCAGCATGCTTCCTAACCATCCCCCTGCCCCCCCGTCACATGAATATTCAGCCCGCAAAGTTAGTTTAATCGTGTCCCGCGCTCTATGCAAATTACCATACAAGTAGTCACGGTGGGCGGGAGGGCTGTTCGAGTAGTCACGGTGGGCGGGGTCTTCATCAAGTAGTCACTGGGTCCTGGGCCGGCCCCTGCGCTGTAATCACGCCCTCCGGGCTTGTTGTAAAGCGGTGCCTGGTGACGTTACTCGGGGGGGGGCATTGCACGTCGACATCTTTACTAAGCTGCACATGCGCAGAGCAGCATGAGAAGACGCTGCTGTACTGCGCTTGCGCGGCGTAGTACAGCAGCGGCTTCACCCACTGTACTGCGCATGCGCAGCTCAGTAAAGACGTCGGCGTGGCCGACGTGCAATGCCGCCCCCCCCCCCCCCGAGTGACGTCACCAGGCGCCGCTTTACAACACACCGGAGGGGCGTGATTACAGCGCAGGAGCCGGCCCAGGACCAGTGACTACTTGACGAAGACCCCGCCCACCGTGACTACTCGAACAGCCGTCCCGCCCACCGTGACTACTTGTATGGTAATTTGCATAGAGCGCGGGACACGATTAAACTAACTTTGCGGGCTGAATGTTCATGGGACGGGGGGGACAGGGGATGGTTAGGAAGCGTGCTGGCTGATGTACCAGCACGTTTCCTTGACTTTATGCCCAATTTTAGTGTGATTGGTTCCCTTTAAAGTGTCACTGTTGTTATAACTTTCAAACCCTAAATCAACAGTTGATGTAAAAATAAGGCAAGTTTGCAATTTACAGTCATCATTATTATTTTTATTTATCATGGAAAACTCGCCACTTGCCGTTTTCCCAGGTTATCTGCACGCTCACAGAGAAGGCAGTCATTTGATTGATAGACGAATTGAGAGGTGACACTCAGGCCAGACTTTATGGGTGTAGACTCTTTTTTTTTAACCAGCACAAGACTAAAATCTGCCTTCAGGAGACTGGACCTGGATTTTTGGTAAGTATTGCTTCGTTTTACAGCATGAAAACAAAAAAAAAATAAAAAAAAATAATCAATGTAAATTGAAAACTTGCTTTATTTCACATCTACTGTTGACTTAGAATTTGAAGGTTATAACGACAGCGACTTTAAAGAGTAGTAAATATTTGGAACAAAACTTCCAGCATATGTGGTTGGTAAATGTAGAGAAACTAAATGCAAACATGCCTGGGATAAACATATATCTAGCCCAAGATAAAAATAAAAGGCAGACTAGTAAGAACAGGTGGTCTTTTTCTGCCAACAATTCTCTGTTTCTATGTACACATGTGATGTCTCCAAGGGGTATTTGCTCTGTCTTTACACTGATTTTATTTTGTGAAGTAGCATATGGTCATTGTCTTGTAGCACTTTGTAATTACAGTGGTGCCTTGGATTACGAGCATAATTCGTTCCGGAACCGCGCTTGTAATCCAAATCCACTCTTAAACCAAAGCAAATTTTCCCATTAGAAGTCACTAAAATGTAAACAATTGGTTCCACACCCCCCCAAAAAATGATTTATTATTCTGAATAACATGTAAAAACAAATGAAACAAAACATTCAGAAACAGCAGAATATGTGATATTATAAGTTACTGTACAGTAATGAAGAGGATGGGAAACACAAGGGCAGACAGAGACTGCAGGGAGCATGAAGGAATGAGCAGGACAGATGTGGGCACATACATGCAGCACTCTGTCCGGGGAGAGAGGGGTTACAGCTATAGAGAGATAAACCCACAGTCCTGTCCCCTGATGTGAGCCCCAGCCTGAAGTGAATCTGCTATGATTTGGAAGGTGGGGGAGACTTCCTGGGTCAGAGTACAGTGCTGTAGACTATGCTATACAGACCATGCCCCTCCTCCACTCGCGCTCCCACTCAGTACAGGGAGCTCTTAAACCAAAGCAATGCTCTTAAACCAAGTCACAATTTTTAAAAACTGTGAGCTCTTAAACCAAAACGCTCTTAACCAAGTTACTCTTAAACCAAGGTACCACTGTACTTATTTGAATAGGGCATACTTGGAATAGAAATTTTAAGAAACACTGTTCACATGAGTTGTTCACATCACATTTTGACTGTAAACCACAGGTATACATTGAGATACTGTAAAAAGGAGTTTTAAAGGGGTTATTCACTTCAGAGCAAAAAAAATGAATGCTAGCTAGTCTTACTCACCAAGTCCCCCTGAGTATTTTGAGCCTTCTCCTGTCTTTCTAGCTGCTGCCATTCCTGAGTTACAAGTTTTTCTAAAAGCGTATCTATAACCAAGATAGAAAACTACATTTCCCATCATGCATTTCCCTGATTGGTCCATTTGCGTACTCGCCCACTTAGCTTTTTTTCCTGCCCACTGCTGTCATTACTATTGCACAGTAAACACAGGACTGTTTTTTCTCTGATTTGCATCACATCACCCCAATATGTATTCTATAGTAGCTGATGATGTAGCAGAGCTGACAAGCATATGGTTTAGCTATGTGCTCCATAACGGGCATCTGTTTACCAGTGGGGGGGGGGGGCAGTGTAGGGTTAGATCTCTGTTTGCTGAGATAAATGAAAATATTATAGTTCCCTCCAGACTCTAAGAACATCCTAAACAATTACAATATGAATGAATGAAAAGGTTTAGCCCACAGCTGCGTAAAAATTGGATTTTGGAGATATCATGTTAAAAATATTGGTAACAAAAATGCTAAAACCACGCCGAAGCATTGGTTTTCATATTACAGAAACCTAGGCTCAGGGACACATGTAAGTCTATGGAAGCAGCACAGGTGCATGGAGATTATGCAGATGATGTCTCTTGGAGGCAGAGTTTTTAAGTGAATAGACAGCTAACCCATGCCCCAGAGAGGAGATCACATGTTCTGTGACTACAAGAAGGGGGAAGGGGGAGCTGAGTGTGGTCAGAGTGGACCAAGAGTACAGGATTTTAGACATCCAGAGTGGATAAGAATAAGAAAAAACAAGGAAAGGGTGCAAGTTAAGTTATTACAGTGTGTCTGCAAGGTAGCAGTAGTTTTCAATAAAACAAATGCAGTCTACTAGGCTATTTGTTTTTTGCAGGTACACACCTTATATGCGGGAAAGAAATTGTAGTATACCATGTAAATGTAATACTGCAGCCAGTCACTGGCCTGAGTGGTCACGTGACATACCTTCAATCAGTTTCATGTGCACAATGTACAAGAAGACATCATCGCAGCGGGCATCACCCCCCCCCCCCCCCCCACACACACACACACACACCCCTGTGTGCTTGTATATTATAGATAAATTACAGGTTTTATATGTGATTATTGTCATGGCCAGGGCAGGCTTTTCATTCTCTATTGTTCCCATTATTTTGCTTCTTACAGATTACAGACTGGCTCAAGGCTGTTAAACTGTGTGACAGAAGTTTGCATTGCAGGAAAGTTTTCTTTTACATCTGGTAGGAATTTATTTGTTTCTGTATGGAGTCAAGAGCGTACCTATTAACAGTAGGGCCATACAGGAATCTCTTTGAGCTATATTATGTTTACATGATGATACTGTCCTCTGTGTCGCATATATGTTCGCAGACTATCTAAATGGAATGCCATGTGTATGTAGAGGTACGGGCCACATTTACTTTAACAGACTGAATGTAGCCAATTTAGGACTATGTGCAGGCTATTTCCTGCACGCCATGCATGTGAATCAGACTAAATACATGTATATATGTGGAAATGACCTAAATGTACTCGCTGTTTGACTATGTTTTGCTGTTAAGGTCTGTGGGGCTCATGCCTGTACATCCTATATAAACAGCTCATGTATATGTGACACAGAAGGCAAAATTGTTATGTAAATGCAACCTAATACAGTCTCCAGATTTTTTTCCGTGTGGAAAATTTTTTCTCTAGTTTGTTTTGTAATAGTAAGATTATATCTGTATAATTATTTCTCTTACAGCTTCTTTTCCAGAATTTTAGCTGTGAAATGCAGTTTTGTCCAGTATATCTCGCCTCATTTGATATATTGTTACACAGAATTCCCTTGTATCTTGCTGTAGTCATAATTTTCAGCAATTTACCAATACCACTTGAGAATTTTCTTCTTAATTTGTTGGGTCAGTATGCTTATCACATTTAATTTTATCACATTGAATTTAATTCACATTTATTCTTGTCTTCTACATTCTTTATAATTAGGGCTTTATACATGTAATTATCTGGTTATGGGTACCCTCACACGTACAGAGTTTGCAGCAAAATCCACTGCAAATCCATATACTGTGAAGTTCTATGAGGTTACATATCCGCAGCAGAATTTTCATTCTGCTGCAGATATGTAACCCGACCTCCCGCAGCCCACAGCCCCAGCCCCGGAGCATACATTACCTGCTCAGCGCCCCGGCTGTGTGTGAGGCTCCCGCCTCCCCTCGGTCCCTATCAGGCAATCAGGACTGAGAGAAGCCGGGAGCCTCACACACAGCCGTGGTGCCGAGCAGGTGATGTATGCTCCGGGCTGGGGGCTGCGAGCTATGGGGGCAGGTGGCTGGGGGTTAAAGGGGCCGGATTACATATGCGGATATGTAACCCCATAGAACTTCACAGTACATGGATTAGCAGCGGATTTTGCTGCAAACTCACAGCATGAAATCTGCTGCGAATCGGGTACGTGTGAACGCACCCTGAAACCTATTTTGCCAGTATTGCATTCTACTATTATATATTATTATTATTATCATTTTTCCTATACAGCCTATGGGGGAAATTTATGCGGGAAATTTTTTAGGACTTTGCGCCTATTTTAAGGGAATAATTGGATTTTTCGCCCAGTTTTGGTCTAAGTTCTATTTATGAACCAGTATTTCGACAGGCGAATATTTTTTAGATGCAACTTTTTTTTTAATCTGCCTGTTTTGAGTATTCACCCAAAAGTTTGCATAATCCGGGATAAGCGGCCAATTTATCATTTGCAGTCGCAGAAACAGATGCAGGCTTACGTCTGGTCAGTACCAGGTGACTATGCTTGAGCAAATTTTGCAACTTTTTGTGTGACTTTTTACTTAGATACATTCACTATGGCAGTGCTACATGTCAATAAATCAGTCACAAGATATTGGAACAAAATACACTCCAATACCCATTGGAATAGTTGCACACATTAGACTCCTTAGTAAATGTCCCTCATTGTCTTTTATATTTTCAGGGAAATCTAAAAGAGATGAGCGAATACGATTAGATCGAGTAGGCATTAGATCAAATATTGTGGTATTCGAAAGTTTCAAATTAAATCGAGTAGTGAGGCGAATTTCGAAAGCCCTCCCATCGCAGTTGGCGCTTTTTTTTAATCCAATCACTATGCAGGGAGGCCGTGAGGGACCCTAGGAGTACAGACGCAGTGCGGAAACGGCGTCTACCCTCATTGGATGGCTGAATCATATGACCTTGAATCTTAAATATTTGGCTCCCGCCTCTTGACCGCAGATGAGCTTTCAACCTAGCCAGGGAAAGATCTTGCAGCAGGGAAAGAGGTTTTAGTAGCGTTTTGGTTAGGCAGGCTTACTACAGAACCCAAAAGGCCTTTTTAGGGCTAAGATCAAGCGAAAAAAGTCATCTCTGAATCAAAAGCACTTGAAGTGCTAAGAAATAGATGATATAACAGCAGCAGCATCAGCAGGTGTATTCACTCCAGTACCCTGTGTGTACAAGTGACTTATAGTGTCCCTGTTTAACACCACTAAGGGCACGTTACATATTATTCCAGTAGCCCACTAAGGGCACTTGATATATACTGTTTCAGTAGCCCAGTAAAAGGCACGTGATACATATTGTTCCAGTAGCCCAGAAAAAGGCACATCATACATACTGTTTCAGTAACGTTCGTACAGCATTAAGCGTGATACGTGTGAATAACATGACGCTCTGCGGACACACATTGGAATCATGTATGTAACAATGCGTATGTAACAATGCGCAAGAAATGTGTGAGAGAATGGCATTATACTGCGATTTTGGGGTGTTAGGTGCAACCAGGCATGCTCCCCCTAATGTCCCAGTGTCATTCCGGAGGTGTTTGTATCGTTTAGAGAGGTTTCATGCGGGACTTGGTGACCTCCAAGTGGTCAAATTTGGATTTCCAAGTGCCACAATTTTTTTCCCATAGACTGTAATGGACTATAATCGAATACTTGTTCGAATAGTCAAATATCGGTGCCTATTCGATTGGAATTCTCGAAAGTCGAATATTTCGCTACTCGCTCATCTCTAATCTAACTATATCCAAATGTGTACTTTGCAATAGCAACTACACTATTCATACATGGTAGGTACTGTATTAATGTGGCTTTAAAACAAGACAAGCAAGTCTTAACTTTTACCAGATGTTTTCTGGTGTTTGCTGACAACCTTTTTGGCTGAGAGTAGCCCTTTCACTATTTCCCCTACTTTGACCAAACTTTGGAGCAGTACTTCTTGTTGTACATCTTTGGAATTCACACAGCACAGTCATTACCTACTGTGGCAAGTAAAACTTACTTTAGGTTAAAAGATGCTTTAACCCCTTTAACGACGCATGACTGGTATACCCGTGCGATGCGGCCGTTAAGACGAAGCAGGAGATCAGGGCTCCCCGGCTGTCGCAGCCCCTGCTCTGCTGCCAGCCCGCGGTCTCCTGCAGTGGCTATCCCGTGGTGGCTATGTGCAGCCAGGGACCGCAGGTCTTAGCCGCCGTGGCTGATCACCACGGCCGGCTAATTAACTATTCAAATGCAGCTGTCAAAGCTGACAGCTGCATTTGGATAGTACATGTGCCCCCTGTGCCTGGTGTCTAGTGGGGGATCTCCCCTCCGCAGTCTGTTGTAATGAGCCGGCCGGAGCTCATCATCGGAATGACACTGATCCCGACTCGACAGTCCATTTAGATGGTCTGCAGCAGACCATTATAATAGAGCACCGATCTGATGGATCGGTGCTCTATTATATACACAGCATTGATCTCAATGGGAGATCAGTGCTGTGTATATGGAAGTCCCCCAGGGGGCTTCTAATTACTGTTGGTGAAAAAAGAATAAAGTGTTTTTATTATTAAATAACCCCCTCCCCTAATAAAAGTCCAAATCACTCCCCTTTTCCTATGTTATAAATAAAAATAAATAAATAAACATGTTTGGTATCGCCTGCGTGTGTAATTGCCCGAAATATTAATTTATTTAACTCATGATCCCTCATGGTAAACGGCGTAAGCACCCAAAAATTCCAAAGTGCAAAATTGCGCATTTTTGGTCGCATCAAATTCTGAAAATTGTAATAAAAAGCGATCAAAAGTTGAATATGCGCAATCAAGGTACTGATAGAAAGTACACATCATGGTGCAAAAAATGACACATCAGACAGCCCCATAGACCAAGGATAAAAGCATTATAAGCATGGAATAGAGCGATTTTAAGGAACGTTTATTTTCAGTAAAAGGTTTTAACTATGAGCCATCAATTAATATAAAAGTTATACAAGTTGCATATCGTTTTAATCATACCGACTTGAGGAACATATATAACAGTCAGTTTTTCCATAGGACAAACGGCGTAAGAACAAAGCCCTCCCAAAGAAAAGAATTCGTTTTTTTTTTTTTTCAATTTCACCGTGCATATAATTTTTTTTCTGGTTTTGCAGCATATTTTATGCAAAAATTCCGCCTGTTATTGCAAAGTACAATTAGTGATGCAAAAAATAAGGGCTCATGTGGGTCTTGTAGGTGTAAAAATGCAACTGCTATGGCCTTGTATACATAAGGATGAAAAAACTCAAACGCAAAAAATGAAAATTAGCCCGGTCCTTAAGGGGTTAAAAAAAAACCTGTTGTGAGGGGAAATACGTTAGAAAGTAAGTAATAATGGCAATAAATACATATATCTGACAGTAAAAGGTTATGCAGGCCATTTCTATACGTCCACTTATGGCGGGAACTGGAGCTGCTTTTTCACACTCAATAATAGTTTTTTTAAGTAGAAAGATGCAGAATAAACACTGTCTAGAAGATGTTAAAAATGGCGCCTTGTGAAATATCCAAGAGTAAGACTGAGTTAAAATGGCTTAAGGGGGTACTCCGACATCAGGTAAAAAATAAACATGCTGCAGATACATATAGCATTGCTTACCTGTCTTCCCCAGTTGAAACTACCAAAATCCATTTGTTTGTGGTGGGGTGTCTTAGTTCTCTTTTTTTTTGTGATTGTACTGTGTGTGATTCCTGGTTGAGCAGTTGCTTAGTACTACAAGTTCCTGGATGCACTACGTTCCCTCAGCTTGTCATCACAGTCCTCCCACCCCTGCCTACTCCCCAGCCATAGCACTCCTGCCAGTTCTCCACCCAAAGCTGTTGCAGAACATCTCATTTCTCTGCAGACTTATGCACAACACACTTTAGCACAAGGCAGCATGTAATCCCCACCTTACTCTCCCTTCGTCTGTTTTCACACATGGCGTTTTTTTTTTTTTTTGCCTTTTTGCTGCCTAAGTTCCCACTATTTTGCTGTGTGTTGCACATTTGTGGTAAAATAGTGCCATTTGGCCTATATTTGGAACAAAATAGCGGGAAGATTACAGAGAAGATCAGATCACACCGTCTAAACACAGTCTTAGGGTTCCTATTACACGTACCAGATCTGCAGCGGATTTAACGCTGCGAGTTTGCAGCAAAATTTTTATTCGGCTGCACTTATGTGACCCAGCCCCTTTAACCCCCCGGCCGCCCGCAGCATACATTACCTGCTCGGCGCCGTTGCTGTGTGAGGCTCCCTTCGCTCCTCATCAGCCAATCAGTGCTGCCATGCACTTATTGGCTGATGAGGAGCGAGGGGAGCCAGGAGCTTTACACAGCCGCGGCACCCAAGCAGGTAATGTATGCTCTGGTCGGGGGCAGCCCTGGAGCATACATCACCTGCTCCAGGCACCTGTTTGCTTCGGAGCCTCCCGACATCTCCCGGCGGTCAGCCAATCAGTGCGCTGATTGGCTGACCGCCGTGAGATGCTCGGAGGCCCCTGAAGCAAGCAGGAGCCTGGAGCAGGTGATGTATGCTCTGGGCTGGGGCTGCGGGGGTTAAAGGGTCCGGGTTACATATCAGCAGCAGAATGAAAATTCCGCTGCAAATATGTAACCCATAGACCTTCACAGTACATGGATCCACAGCGGATTCTCTGCAAACCCGCCAGTGTGTGAAATCCGCTGCGGATCCAGTACGTGTGAAGGCACCCTTAGGATAAGTGAGGTGTGATTACAACATGCTGCCTTGTTTTGCTGAATAACAAGCAGGTGCTGCGACCTCTACTAAAGGTGCCACTCACACTGCGGACTGTAGTGAAATGAGATGTCCTGCAACAGCTTAGGGTGGGGTCTGTATATATAGATAACAGTAGATAGATAGCTTTTTCTATTAAAATACTTTTTTATGTAATGCCTCCTGCATCTAGATATTGATCTTATATGCTTTTTTAGGGCTCCCCTTGCTGTTCCTTTGATCCCCTCTGAGAAAGTCACGTAGTGTGTTTAATGTGGTGTGAAGCTGTTTCTATTTGCACTGATTACTGTCAATGTGTTTGCCACAAAAGGATTTAAAAGCCCTATTCCACGGGGCCTGACTGACAGGAGAAAACGAGCGCTATTTGCGCTCGTTTGCTTCCCTTTGTCCCCGGGTGAGTCTGGAGGGAGCCGGGGAAGCTCCTAGGGGGCTGCCCCGGGGGATTGCTGATCGCCCCGGCGCAGCCCGTAGGATACGTCCTATTCCACAGAGCGAGGGCAGCAGATTTTTGCTGTATCAGTCGTTTTTGTCTTTCAACGTGTTTGAAAGACAAATGACGCAACGATCAGCCGACATGAACATGATGTAGATTGATCGTTGCTGTCAATTCCACGGCGACGATAATCGTTCCGTGGAATAGGGCCTTTAGACTGATCTGTTGGGCATGTGAGACCACTTACCCTGGACACAGGAGACAGGGGGAGGGGGAGCATGGTATAGCCAAACCAAGATGTAAAAGCAATATCTCTTTTGCATGATCTTACAGATAAATGTACTATTGAGTTGAAGGCATCACTCCCTTCTAATGTAAGTTACTGCTGCTTTCTGCTAAAGGCATAAAAAAACTGTGTGAGATCTGCTGAGTCCGTCTCCCCCCTCCCTTCTGAGATGGCTGATGTAAACAAGTCCCTGGCAGGCTTTTTCTACAACATTGTAGCTTCTTTGTAATGGTGTGAACGTTAAGTTCAAGTTGGTCAAGTTGCTGATGAACGCACAGTGATTATCTCTCCGTTTATTACAAAGTTTGCTCAGTGTTGGAGATAGGGAGTTTACATCAGCCATCTGGAAGAGAGGGGGGAAGAGGAGGTTGAGAGCAGAGAATACTCAGCAACTCTCACACAGTTTTTCTATGTCTTTATCAAAAGCAGCATGCTCAAACTGAGAAACGGAGACAGTACTGTACTCTGCTCTCTCTGGCAGCTCAATAGAGAATGCATAGAGCTGCAGGTCATGTAGCGTACCTGCAGCTGTATTCATAGCAAAGGAACCGGAACCGATATGGACATTGGCTGAGGGTACAGAAGTCAGACCCTCCTCTGTACTTCCTGTGGATAGGGGACAAGTTAGTTTTGCCTGGACAACCTCTTTAAGGAAGTCAAACTCTCCCTATGCTGTGTACAGGTATGCAGGTTGTATACTTATGTAATGTTCTATTTTTTATTTTATTAACAAGGAATAGCTCTTTATAACCGTCCATAAGCGGCTTGTTCTGTACTTCCACATGTTTCTGTACATCTTACTTCTACCAACACATGGGCAGATTCATCTCATTCTGTAAGACATGATTTTGTCATGTGCAGTTGAATAACCATTGACTCCTGTCACTCCTGTATGTCAAAGATAATAAAAGGGGTTCGAATGCTTGGCGCTTTCACTACTTGTAATTTACACCTGCTATTTTTCCTTACATGTCAAATATGTTTTGATACCACACCTTGTTCATCAAATGTTGCCCTTTTTTTTTTCTTTGACATGATTTCTTTGAAGTTAACAGCTAAGCCTTATGTTTATGTCAGCTCTCCATATATGATTACTAGCCCTGAAAAACTGTCTTTTATGTAGGATCATCATATGTTGCCTAAAGGTGTTGTAAATACTGCATCAGGTACTTCACACAAGTCTGTCTGGAACATATTTATAATGGTTCATCTGTCTATGACCCTCAGTAACAACCATATGCACAAGGTTTTTGATGTATGATGTTTGATGTAATGATGATGTTTGATGTAAACATACTCTTGGGTTTTGCCATCTTCCGTGTAAGGGTGGATTGGAAGGAAACGTAAAAGAGAATTTGTTGAGCTCGACGAAAATGCAAACTTGCACGCCATACTTTTTATATATCAGTTTACAATTGCAATGATTGGAAATTAGGATTATTTACAGTACCAACACGTAACAACTTTTAGTGGTTTACAAAAAAGGAAACACAATAATATAAATAACAAAGTGGTTTTGCAAAATTCAACACATCTATCTATCTATCTATCTATCTATCTATCTATCTATCTACCTATCCAGGGCCACTTCTGCAATGAGCAAGATGAGTTTATTGCTCAGGGCGGCAGCTTTGTAGTTGTTTGTAGGAGCGGCAGATTTTTATGGTGTGGCCATAAATTATACTGTCTGCGATACACCACTGACTTCATTAAGTCCCTGACCTGCAGATGATAGCTGGACACAGACATAGAATACAAGGAAGTCAGGACTGTAAACACTCTGCAGGTATTGTTATATGGTGTCACACGTCACTACACTACAAGTGATCACTGCCCCTGAAGAACTGGAAAGTTTGATACTTTTACTGTCTTGTCCTCACCAAGCATGGAAGGTAGTGCTGGGACAGAGTGTTTTATGGTGGAGCAGGATTGTGTATACAGTATGCACCTAATATGATAAGCTGCAGGTTTCGTGCACATCCGACTTACGATTTTCAATAAGCTTAGGGTGGGCTTGGGGGGTGGTTTGGGGTGGTAATGAGTCAGTGTGGGCATGAGGGGGAGTGGGCACCATTTCAGGTTTCGCCTCAGGCAGCAGAAAACCTAGAATAGGCCCTCTATCTATCTATCTATCTATCTATCTATCTATCTATCTATCTATCTATTATCTATCTATCTTTTCTATCAACTATCTATCTTCTATCTATCTATGTATTATCTATCTAATCTATCAACTATCTATCTTCTATCTATCTATCTATCTATCTATCTATCTAATCTATCAACTATCTATCTAATCTATCAACTATCTTTTATCTATCTATCTATCTATCTATCTATCTATCTATCTATCTATCTGTTATAAGCATTCACTTGTGAAATGCTACTTCTGCAGTATGTATATTTTGCTTATAGGTAGATAGTTGTGTACTATAGATGAGCGAACCGGGTTCGGGTTCAAGTCGATCCGAACCCGAACGTTCGGTATTTGATTAGCTGGGGCTGCTGAACTTGGATAAAGCTCTAAGGTTGTCTGGAAGACATGGATACAGCCAATGACTATATCCATGTTTTCCACATAGCCTTAGGGCTTTATCCAAGTTCAGCAGCCACCGCTAATCAAATGCCGAAAGTTCGGGTTCGGATGGACTCGAGCATGCTGGAGGTTTCGCTCATCTCTATTGTGTTCTCTTTTACTTTAGTGTCCAATTTAAGTTATTCTGAGCCACAGTTGGTTAGGATAATAACACAATGTAAACAGCATATAAATTACCACTGGAACACATTTCAAATTAAAATTTTTAGCAATGCTAATAATATTTGTAATCATTTTTTTTTGTTAACTTTTTTTTTTTTTGCTTACAATGTACCCATGCTGTGTTGTAGCATCTGTGCCAATAGCAGCAAATGAGGTAGCTAGTTTTGTAGATTCAGCTAAATGCTGTGTCTTGGTACCTCAGTAGTCAGATGTGGGTCAGTAACAGAAAGCCTGACATGTGTTAGACGGAATTGCGAATCTTCTGTTACAATAGTTCTGTAATTGTAGGTACGATATATACATATGGAGTTTTGCATGTCTGAGATGATAAAGCTGCCTAGTACTGTTGAAGCAATTGAAACCTTATCATTGCAATATTAAAGGGAATGTGTTATTCCCCTAACCATTACTCACAGTAGGTTATAATCACAGCTCTCCTCTTACCCCATACCTGGAAATTACCTCTACACATGTCACAGAGCATGCTTTAGAACACTCCTCCAAGAAAGAAAATGTTCCATCTCCAGACTTCCCATAATATATATATATATATATATATATATATATTCATCAGTCTGCTCAGCTCTATACAGAATGCCGATAGCTTTAGGTACCATTTTTATGGTGAGGGGTTCCCTTTAACCCACTGTTACCTGTTCAGATGCGGTTATCAGGCGCCTTTCAGCTCTCCTCCTTTTCCCGTCTACATCAGGGTCCCTGTAGGACTGTGGGTCCTATAGGACTGTGGACTGTGGAGCACATGTATTGCCGCCATCTTGCCTATCTGTGGCACTGGATGGTGTATGACTGCTGCTTCCCTCTGACACCTAAATTAACCCGGTTCACCAATAGCCGCTCCAGGCAGCCAGCACTAGTACCAGCAGGTACAAATACTAGCAAGTTTTCAGGAACCTGGGGAGTTTGTGTGGAGGAAGAGTTAACTGATTAACCCCTTCTTTACTGATACAGTGTTCTTTATTATTACAGAACATCTTACCTACCTTATGTTCGCGTTGTGGAACAAATCATCTGCTTTTTAACCTCTTAAGGATCCATGACGTACCGGTACGTCATGGATCACTGTCACTTAAGGACCCATGACGTACCGGTACGCGGGCCCTTTATGTTTCAATAATTTTTAAAAAAGTTTCAAATTTTCATTGCATACAAATAATGACAATAAAAGGTAGCAAGGCATGTAAAGTAGCATACAAAGAATTGGTGTAACATGCATAAAGAAACAGTGAGAAGTAGCTAGAAACTAGCGTTATTGCATACACTAACCAAGGTATGAAGTCTAAGTGGTTACTGACAAAATTGCTACATGAATTGTGTATCCACAGGTGGGTTGTTCATGAGGTCTGAACTAGCTTTGTAGAGGGCTGTGTGCTGTTTTGTTAGTTCGGCTCCAGAGTGTGCTGCAGTAAGTGTAATTTGTTGCTAAAGTAGGCTAATATAACTATGCAAAACTTAAGCATTTAGATTAGGCAATAAGAATTGTACATACAACAAAAGTTGCCATAGACCACTTAGCATAAACAGTAGGGCTGTGGGAAAACGGTGACCTAAACATCGCAGCCAAACCGCAGGAGGGGAAATAGTCCGGTTCAGGTTGGAGAAGAAGTATGATGTTGACATATAGCTATAGATCATCAGGATGAGTCCTGCACAACATATCCGAGCACAGTACACAGAGTCACACATCCATAGATAGCTGAAGGTAATGTAATGTCACTGCAGAGAACTGGTATGCAACCAGTAAGACGTTATCCAATATTGTGGTCTTTAAGGAATTGAAGGCCCGCATTAACATCTGGTAGAATCGGAATCTCGTCTGATTATAAGACCATCTGTCCTGCTCCACTGGTACAAAATCCCATGGCGTCTCAGAGTTGAAGTGACCTGGGAGAATCGCCTCCGTACAAATAGCGTATGGGCTGAGAGGTCCGGGAATACTGAGGACATGCGCATAGCGCTGTGGAATCGCAGTTTTGTTGCCTTGTAGCTGCCAAGAACAAATTCTTCACATGCATATGTCGTACTCTTACTATGATATCTCGTGGGGCATCAAGAGGGATATGGCTTGGTTTAGGGACACGACGTGTCCAATCCAAAGATAGGTCCTCTTTCTGCAGATCCGGTAACACTGCCGCCATATACCCCCGAACAAAGTTAGGAAGCTCAGGCACTTGAATGTTTTCTGGGACACCCCTTAGCTTGAGGTTGTGGTCCCGTGTGCGATTATCCACTGTCGCTACAGTCCTTTTTACAATTCGCAGCTCAGATTCCAATTGGTGGTGAGAGGCAAGTAGTGCATTGTGTTCAGTTATAACAGCTGATAGTGTGTCTTCCAGACATTGTATTCTGCCCACTGCTAGTTGAACCGAGTCATTGATGGCTGATAGCGCCCCGATCAAGATCCGCTCTGATAGAATTACGCAGGGCCAGCAGTAACTCCCTCAATGGTGCTGTGTTAGAGGAGTCAGTGGCAGATAAAAGTACATCTAGCGGGTCACTGTCGGCAGACAAATATAACTGTTTTGGCCATAGGTGGCAATTGTGTTGCAGTAGGGTGATGGGGTCCCCGAGGGCAGTCGGGTGGCAGAGAGTCCACAACAGAGCTGGGTGATGAATCCCGTTCCTCGGAGAACAGCGCCGGCAGGCAGAGGTCAGAAAGTAAGCGCTGTATGTCAGGAGCCGCGATCGGCGAGAAAGGAGGCATCTGGAACGGAGCAGCAGATGGGGATAAAGAACACTGTCCCTGCGGCTGTGTGAGCTGCTGTTGCTGTGTTAATTCCTTTGAAGTCTGCCGTCTCGCCGTAGCCGCGGCACCCCGTCTCTTTCTCTTTTTCCTTTTGGGTTGCTGAAGGGGTATCTGCTTACCCTGAGTGCTTTGCTGAGGCCCGCTATGTGTCTCTGCAGGTGGGGGAGTCCACCACGGAGCTGCCTCGTCAGGGAAGAACCGGACCCTCTGCCAGTGAGGAAGAGAATCGGCGCCATCTTGTCGCGCTCCAGCCGCGGGCAGAGAGTTCTGAGTCTTCCGTTGTGCTGCCGCGGAAGCCTTCCTAGAAGTCATCCTCATGTTGAGGGGTGATCTGGGAGAATCAAGAGACCGCCAAAAGATAATCAAAGTGCAAAGTCTCTGTAAAAGTAGCTATATTACCGCTGTTCGTGCAGGAGCTCAGCGGCATGCAACCTTCTTCTCCAACGGCAAACCATGCCCCCCTACGCGGGCCCTTTAGCAGCCATGTTCATGTGTCACGTAGGGGGCAGTTTCCCTGCACCCCCGTGACAAGGATTGCTGTGATTGGCCGATGAAGTCTCATCGGCCAATCACAGCGATGTGCTGTGTTTGCGGGACCGGCCCCCGGCACTGAGCTGTGATTGGTGCTGTCCGAGACAGCACCAATCACAGCAGTGCAGGAGCATCACCTGCCCGTCGGTGCCGGCCCCCCGATCGCCCGTGATTGGCCGGCAACCACCAGCCGGCCAATCATGGGCGATCTGTACCACTACTCCCATCATCACCTTCTCTGTTAGATGAGAATCAGCAGCAGGGAAGATGATGATGGGGGTGGTGAGTCCTGTGACCGGCGCCCGGTGCCGTCCTGGAGTGTGCCGGGCGCCGGGTGCCTCCTCCCCCCATGTGTCCTCCTCCTCCGGCCCCCCCTGGTGAGTCCTCCGTTGCAGGGAGGCAGCTAGCAGGTCCTTGCTGCTAGCTGCCTCCCTGTTCTGCAACCTCCTCCCGCCCAAGTGCCGGATCGCGTTCTATTCCTCCCCTCTTCGGGTGCCGGTGCCGGGAGCCGCGTCCTCCGTCCTTCCTCCCCACCCCCCATGTTGCGTCCTCCTCCCCACCCCCTCCTCTCCCTGGTGGTGCTGCTTCCTCCTCCTCCTCCTGCCTTCCTGCAGCCGCTGCCACCCGACCCTCCTGTGTCCTGCCACCCATCCCCTGCGTCCTGCCACTCACCCCCTCTGTCCTGCCACCCATCCCCTGCCTGCCACTCACCCCCTCCTCTCCTGCCACCCATCCTGCATCCTGCCACCCACCCCTCCTGCCCACCCTTCCTCCATCCTGCCACCCCTCCTGCGTCCTGCCACCCTCCCGCCACCCACCCCTCCTGCGTCCTGCCACCCTCTGTCCTGCCACTCACCTCTGTCCTGCCACCCACCCTCCCTGCGTCCTGCCACCCACCCCTCCTGCATCCTGCCACCCACCGCTCCTGCATCCTGCCACCCACCCCTCCTGCGTCCTGCCACCCTCCCTCTATCCTGCCACCCCCCCCCCTGCATCCTGCCACCCACCCCTCCTGCGTCCTGCCCACCCTCCCTCCATCCTGCCACCCACTGCTCCTGCGTCCTGCCACCCTCCCACCACCCACCCCTCCTGCGTCCTGCCACCCTCCCTCCGTCCTGCCACCCACCCCTCCTGCGTCCTGCCCACCCTCCTGCGTCCTGCCACCCTCCTGGCGTCCTGCCACCCTCCCTCTGTCCTGCCACCCAACCCTCCTGCATCATGCCAGCCCCTTCTCCGTCCTGCCAGCCCCCCCTCAGTCCTGCCACCCCCCTCCGTCCTGCCAGCCCACCCCCCTCCATCCTGCCAGCCCCTCTCTCCTCCCACCCTCTCCTCTTACCCTCTCCCCTCCGTCCTGCCACCCTCTCCTCTTAACCTCTCTCCTCTCCCCTCTGTCCTGCCGCCCCTCTCCCCTCCCCTGCCACCCTCTCCTCTTACCCTCTCCGCTGCCACCCTCCCCTCTTACCCTCTCTCCCTGCCACCCTCTCCTTCTAACCTCTCTGCTCTCCCCTCCATCCTGCCACCCCTCTCCCCTCCCCTGCCACTCTCCCCTCTTACCCTCTCCGCTGCCACCCTCCCCTCTTACCCTCTCTCCCCTGCCACCCTCTCCTCCTACCCTCTCTGCTCTCCCCTCCGTCCCTGCCGCCCCTCCCCTCTTACCCTCTCTCCCCTGCCACCCTCTCCTCCTACCCTCTCTGCTCTCCCCTCCGTCCGGCCGCCCCTCTCCCCTCCCCTGCCACCCTCTCCTCTTACCCTCTCCGCTGCCACCCTCCCCTCTTACCCTCTCTCCCCTGCCACCCTCTCCTCCTACCCTCTCTGCTCTCCCCTCCGTCCTGCCGCCCCTCTCCCCTCCCCTGCCACCCTCTCCTCTTACCCTCTCCGCTGCCACCCTCCCCTCTTAAAAAACACATGAATAAAATGTAAAAACAGTACATAAAACACTAACACTTACACGTGTAAAAGCATAACACTTACACACCCCTCTAAGGATGCCTTCACACACACCGGATCCGCAGGGGATTTCACGCTGCGGATTCGCAGCGAAATCCGCTGCGGATCCAGCGCCAATGCATCCCTATGAGAATTCATACACGCAGCAGGAATGACATCCCACTGCGTGTATGTAAGTTAACCCCCTGCTGGCTGGAGCATAGCACCTCCTCCCCGCTCTGGTTTGCTTCGGGGGTTCGCAGCAGGACATCCCGCTCAGCCAAATCAGTGGCTGCGGCGGGGCAGCTCACTGATTGGCTGCGCGGGATGAGCAGACGCCGGGAGCCCCGAAGCAAGCCGGAGCGGGGAGGAGGCAACGTATGATCCGTCCAGCGGGCGTTAACTTACGTATAGGCAGAGGGATGTCAATCATAGGGATGCACTGACGCTGGATTCCCAGTGTGCGGACCCGGTGTGTGTGAAGGCGCCCTAAAGAAAAAAATAACAAAAAAATGGCCCATAGGTTGTTCTCGGCTGAAGAGGCATTCGCCTGGATTGCCTCCGATACTGAGACAACCAGTGAGGGAGAAGAGGAAGATCCCTCGTTCCCTCTTCCTTCCTCATCGTCATCACCATTTAGTGATGACAAGCCCCCAAGGCGCTGCCCCATGACTAGGCCCCAGGAAGCCCCACAAGCCCCCTCAAGTGAACCCCACCCCGTACGAACCACAGATTCCTGAGTTCGTTTAGGGTTACTTGTGGGGGGTTTCCTCTGTTTTGGCAGCACGGGGGCTCTGAGAGCCCTTCGTCCTCCATTCTGGCCAAATCCAGCTTCCAAAATCCAAATTGCGCTCCTTCTCTTTGGAGGCTTTCCGTGCAGTTACTTTGCACTTTGTGTCCCCATGTGGGGTACTCTTGTAATCGGGGGAAGTAATTAGGCGTTTATTTTTTCTTTTAACCCCTTGTGAATATGAAAAATTCAAAGTTACACCAACGTTTTAGTGTAAAAATTTTAATTTTTCATTTTCACAGCACATTGTTCCACATTTGTGCCTGTTACCAGTGGGGTCCATATGCTCACTACACCCCTTTTTACATTCCTTGAGGGGTGTAGTTTCCATAATGGGGTCACTTGTGGGGGGTTTCCAATGTTTTGGCAGCACGGGCACTCTGCGAACCCGACATGGCCTTCGTCCTCCATTCCAGCCTCTAAATGGCGCTCCTTCCCTTTGGAGGCTTACCCTGCGCCCATATGGCACATTATGTCCACATGTGGATAATTTCATACTCAGGGGAAATTATCCTACACGTTTTGTGTTTATTTTCTCTTTTAACCCCTTGTGGAAATAAAAAAAACCAAGGCTAGACCAACATTTAGTGTAAAAAAATTTTTTTTACACTAAATCATTGATCTAGTCTTTATATTTTCATTTTAACATGGGGTTAAAAGATAAAAAAAAAACACAAAATGCGTAGAACAATTTCCCCTGAGTACAGAAATACCCCACATGTGGACATAAAGCGCCATGCGGGTGCAGGGTAAGCCTCCAAAGGGAAGGAGCACCATTTGGCTAGAATGGATGATGAATGCCATATCGCATTTACAAAGGCCCTGTGTTGCCAAGACATTGAAAACCCCCCAGAAGTGACCCCATTCTGGAAACTACACCCCTCATGGAATCTAACAAGGGGTGCAATGAGGATATGGACTCCTCGATGACGGGCACATTTGTGCTGTGAAAATGAAAAAACGAAATTTTTCACTTTCACGTCACATTGTTTCACATTTGTGCCTGTCACCAGTGGGGTCCATATCCTTACTGCACCCTTGTTAGATTCCTTGAGGGGTCTAGTTTCCAGAATGGGGTCACTTGTGGGGGTTTACCACTGTCCTGGCAGCATAGGGTCTTTGTAAATGCGACATGGCCCTTGAAATCCATTCCAGCCAAATCTAGCCTCCAAAAGCCAAATGGCGCTCCTTCCCTTCAGAGGCCCGTCTTGCGACCGCATAGCGCTTTATGTTCACATGTTGGGTATTTCCGTACTCGGGACAAACTGCTCTACACATTTTATGTGTTTTTTTTTATCTTTTAACCCCTTGTGAATATGAAAATTTCACGGCTAGGCCAATGTTTAAGTGTAAAAAATGTAATTTTTACACAACATCATTGATCTAGTTTTGATGTTTCACATTTGCACAAGGGGTTAAAAGAGAAGAAACAAAACAAAACATGAAGAGAAATTTCCGCCGAGTACAGAAATACCCCACATGTGTACTTAAGAAGCTATGCAGCCGCAAGACGAGCCTCCAATGGGAAGGAGTGCCATTTAGATTTTTGGCGCTGGATTTGGGTAGAATGGGTTTCGAGGGCCATGTTGTATTTAAAAACTCCCTGTGCTGCCAATGCAGTAAAAGCCCCCACAAGTGGCCCCATTCTGGAAACTACACCCCTCAGGAAATGTAACAAGGAGGTGTAGTGAGCATATGGACCCCACTGGTGACGGGCACAAATGTGGAACAATGTGGCGTGAAAATGAAATATTACATTTTTTACACTATAATGTTGGTTTAGCCTTGAATTTTTCATTTTTCACAAGGGGTTAAAAGGAAAAAAAACACATAAAATGTGTAGAGCAATTTCCCCTGAGTCCGTAAATACCCCACATGTGGACATAAAGCGCCATGTTGGCGCAGGGCAAGCCTCCGAAGGGAAGGAGCACCAATTGGCTTTTGGAGGCTGGATTTGGCCAGAATAGATGATGAAGGCCATGTCGCATTTACAGAGCCCTCGTGCTGCCAAAACACTGGAAACCCCCCACAATTGACCCCATTCTGGAAACTACACCCCTCAAGGAATCTAACAAGGGGTGCAGTGAGGATATGGACCCCTTGATGACGGGCACATTTGTGCCTTGAAAGTGAAAAATGAAATTTTTCACTTTCATGTCACATTGTTCCACATTTGTGCCCAGTCACCAGTGGGGTCCATATGCTCACTGCCCCCCTTGTTAGATTCCTTGAGGGGTGTAGTTTCCAGAATGGGGTCACTTGTGGGGGGTTTCCAGTGTTTTGGCAGCACGAGGGCTCTGTAAATGCGACATGGCCCTTGAAATCCATTCCAGTGAAATTCAGCTTCCAAAGGCCAATTGGCGCTCCTTCGCTTTGGAGGCTCGTCCTGCGCCCGCTTGGCACTTTATGTCCACATGTGGGGTATTTCCATACTCGGGAGAAACTGCGCTACATGTTTTGTGTTTTTTTTTTCCTTTTATCCCTTTGTGGAAATAAAAATTTGAAGGCTAGAACAACATTTCAGTATAAAAAATAAATTTTTATTTTTTTACGCCACATTATCCTGAAAATCTGTGAAGCACCTGTGGGTCCAAATGCTCACCTGCACCACTTGTTACATTCCTCGAGGGGTGTAGTTTTCAAAATGGTGTCCCTTTAGGGATGTTTTTTATGTTTTGGCACCCCAGAGCCTCTGCCAACCTAAAGTGGTACAGTCAAAAATGACCAAGTATAACGGAGGCGTTGAAATTCACTAGGCGCTCCCTTATATCTGAGGCTTGTGGTTGCGTCAAATAGCGCATTAGGGCCACATATGGGGTATTTCCATAAACTGCAGAAACGGGGCAATCAATATTGGGATGCATTTCTCTGGTAATAGGTTTATAATTATGAAAGATATTGGATTACAAGAAAATCTCTGGCACAGAAAATTAAAATTTTCAAATTTCTTACACACTTAGCTTTTATTTCTGTGACTCACCTAAAGGGTTAAAAACTTTCTGGATGTGCTTTATGCAGGGGGTGCAGTTTTTGAAATGGGGTGCTTTGTGGGGCTTTCTAACACACAGTCCCCTCAAATACACTTTAATTAAACCTGAACAGGTCCCTAAAAATATCTGATTTTGAAATTTTACTGAAAATTTGGAAATTTGCTGCTAATGTTTTAAGCTTTCTATCGTCTAAAAAAAATGAAAGAAAGTTTAATAAATGCCGCCAACATAAAGTAGACATGTTGCTAATGCTATGCTTTATGTGTTATAACCATTTTCTGTATAAGCAGAAAAGTTTCAAAGTTGGAAAAATGCATTTTTTCACAATTTTTCACGTTATTTTGGATTTTTTCATAAAGATTCGTTATAAGTATCGACTCCAATTTACCAGAAATGTAAAGTACAATATGTCACGAGAAAACAATCTCAGAAACAGCCAGATAGGTAAAAGCATCCCGAAGTTATTAATGACTAAAGTGACACAGGTCATAATTATAAAATTTGCCTCGGTCCTTAAGGCCATTTCAGGCCCGGTCCTTAAGGGGTTAAATTATTTCTTATAGGAAATTTTGCTTTATTGTACGAGTGATTTGGATTACAAGCATGTTCCTGGAATGGATTATGCAATAATCCAAGGTTTCACTGTACTACCATGCGAGCTCAGGAGCTAAGCTTGATTACCAACTGTCCTACCGCCATGCTGATTTGGGTCCATCATGTTGTTTTTTTTTTAAGATGATCCATCATTTCCTTTTTTACTACTGCAGATGTTAAGCTACCTGGCTTGTAGTTACAGATCTCTTCTTTGCTCCCTTTCTTGTTGATGAGTATACCATTGGCCATTGTCCAATTATCAGGAAAATCTCCTGTTAGGAGGAATTAGTTATTTAGATCCTTCAGAGGGGCAGCAATCACACATCTGAGTTCTTTTAGAACCCTAGGGTGGACACCATCTGGATCCATTGCCTTATTCAACTTTAAATGAGCAAGTTCCTCTAAAACATTGGCCTCTGAAAACACTGGAGCTGAACCCATAAAACCCATAAAACTGGAGCCAACTGTGTCCAACCATCCTGTGATTGTGAAGGCCTCCTTCTGAAAACACTGATCAGAAGTAGCTATTTAAATGGTCAGCAACCGCGTTATCTCCATCAATAAAGGTATTCTCAACGTTAATAATTTATTTAATGCTGCAGTTTTTTCTTCTTCCTGGCAGTAACAAATGTGAAGGAGGTTTTATTCCTTCTATAACAAATTTGCCAATATCTTCCCCTTTGGAGGCTTTAGCAGCATTTATAATCTGCTTTGCCTCCTTCTGTCTAATTTTATACATTTTTTGTCAGCTACTCTTCCAGTTTCTTTATACCTCTTATAGGATAATTTTATTTCTTGTAAATCTCATGTAAATCATAATGGTTTGTCCTTCCCTTTACTTTTTCTAACTTCTAGTACATATAGCAGGGTTAGGGAACCTTGGCTCTCCAGCTGTCGCAAAACTACAACTCCCATCATGCCTGGACATCTAAGGCCAAATCCCACCAAGTTCAAATCCCACCAAGGGCACCATCTCCAAAGAGTTTGTATGGTCTCTCCTTGTTTGTGTGGGTTTCCTCCGGGTACTTCGGTTTCCTCCCACAACCAAAACATACAGATAGGCAAATTTAAATTGTGAACCCTATTGGTGACAGGGAGCAATAATTGACAAAACTGCAGTATGTAAAGTGCTGCAGAAACTGTGTGTGCTATACAAATAAAAGCATTATTATTATCTAGTCTAGTTGCCTTTCATATGGCGCTTACTTTCTTATCCCATTCCTTTAATTTAGTCTTTTAATACGCCCTCATTTTCTTGAAATTTGTCTTTCAAAATCCAATACTTTGGTTGTAGTGTAGTGAAAACAAGTACTTAACAGAACAAAACAACCTCTTGCTGTTACCAAACTACTGCATCTTTAAAACTTTGCACTTTTGCCTCACTGCTTTACTATTGTAAAGATAGTAAAATAATAAAAAAGCAAAACATATAAACATGGGTATTACTGTAATTAAACTGATCTACAGAATAAATACAACTTGTTAGTAAGGGTATGTTGAAAAGTAGCAAAATCAGCAGAATTCTGCCATGGAATCCCGCTGTCTCACACAGTGTCTCTATGAGTGGGCTTGTGCGCCTCCACTCCCGCCACTTTCTGTGCAAAGAATGGACATGTTACAGCCTATTACTTAGGCTGAATCCCAGAATTCCAGGCGGTCCGAGGGATGTCTCCTCCAGCAATCAAATATGGAAGATCCGGTTAGGTTCGAGTTCGATCGAACCTAGCTTTATCAGATGTTTGATCAAGCCTAGTGACAATGATACTGGCGGAATTCTCTGCCACGGAATTCCGCTGCTTTTGCTCCCTGTGAACATACCCTTAGGGCCGGTTCACACTGAGCAAACACGGCGCAATTCAGCGACGAGCTCTCCGCCGCGGAATCCCACCGTGCTCAGTGTGCTGCTTTGAGTGAATGGGAGAGCGCGCGCCTGTCCGTGTTTGCCATGTTTGCTCAGTGTGAACCGGCCCAGACTGCAAAGTACATTGCATACCCCCCCACATTAAAAAAAAAATAGGTGTCAAAGTACAATTGGGCCAGCAAAAAACAAACTCTCATATGGCTCTGTAGATGAAAATCGAAAAGAATTATGGCTCTTAAAAAGCGAGGAAAAACAGTAAGAAATCGAAATTGGCTTTGCCCACAATGCCAAAGTCCACTGTGTCTTTAAAGGGTTAAAGATAGATTTTTCTGCATAGCCTACTTGACCTGATGTGTAATACATAGCTGCGGTTTTCCAGTTGCTGATCAGGCACAGTGAATCTCCCTTGTGTGGCAATGCATATGATAGGGTTCTGTCGATTACCATGCAGGCCTGCATTCAAGCCAGTCTGTTTAAAATTAAGGTAAATCCGCACAGAGACAAGTAGGGAGTGAAGGTCATATTCATATGTGTGTCCTTTTCTCCGAAAAGTGGCAAAGAAAAGTGTCATTGCTAAGAACTAACAGCAGAATTTGCAGTACTTCTCAGTTGTGGGTGATATTTTGAGCTTATTAACAAAGTGGATTCTCTTCTCTTAAGCTCTTCTTTCTTGATTACTTCTTTAGAATGAATCATTTCTTGAATAAAGGCATTATTTTACCACATTTAAAAGAATACAGCTTTAGTAGCCTATAATTATGTTATATATCAAGTACTGGAAACCAGAGTGATAATATGAAGTTCTTAGAAGAAATTACAAATCATAAGATGATTATATTACTCATGCTGTATGCTTATCTTGAGATTCCTATGTATATATTCTCTGTGATTAGCAGAAAATGAAGCCTGATAGTCATTGTCTCCTCCACAGTGTTCAGGTGTTCAGGTAGCCTCTTAAAATTCCATTTTAAGAGGCTCTGTTAAGTACACAGGCCTTTCAACCTTCTGCCATCAGCCAATTAGAAAGGTCCCGATGCTAAGCAAAGCTCACTCTGTGCCAACAGGGAGGGGAATGACTGAGCTGCCTTTGAAGTTAGAAAGTCATCCGATGGGATTTCTACCGTCTTTTCAAAGCCTCTTTTACTTTTATTATTAAACAGCAATTGAGACGGATGCATTTACAATGAAAATACACGCGCACACACGCTGCAGCAAACATATGAACATATTAACCCTAAATTATTAATATATTGGCAGCATTCATAGGCAGTAATATTAGCAGTTTTACAACATTAAGGTAGCTTGTATTAGGCCCTAGCACTCCTCTGATATGTGTCTTCTCCAGCTTTCATACCGACCCACAAGCTGAACAAAAAAGGAAGGGCATAGTATCATAGTGCAAAAAAATAAGCCCTCATATGTCTCCGTAGATGAAAAACTTATGAGGTTATTGAAGTCAGAATATGGCAATTCAAAACCATATTTTTTTTTCTAAAGTAAGTAAAAAAGCACAAAAGTATATGAACTGCATATAGCTATGTTCACACAATGTACAAAAAAAAATTAAAAGGAAAAGGTTTAAAGGTGCCCCGTGCCTGTGCCAGGTGGCCGAGGAAGCGCTGAGTTTCTGTCTGTGTTTTTTGCACTGTGTCTGTCTGAATTGTGTTTGAATTTACCAGCCACACCCACCTTGCCTGTCAGACTTCTGGCGTTGCAGGGGTTACTGCACTGCTAGGTCTGTTCAGCTGAACTTGGTGCTGGGATCAGGGCTGGTCCAATCAGCTGCTGGACCCAGTCTTCGATCCTTTGTAAATAGCAGCAGGCTGCTCACTTCCCTGCTGACTATTAGAGTTCACTCGTCTGCTCAGCTCCCTGTTCATTTAGTCTGTTCTCTGTGTTCCTGACCTTCTGCACCTGACCTCGACTGTTCTCCTGCTTACTCTTTTTGTACTACACCACCTGACTGTTTCTGACCTAGTTTGTCTGACACCTCTTATTGTGTTTGTCTCTCCGTGCTTTCTGTGCCATGTATCGAGAGTAGGGAATGCCTTTGTGGTTGTCCGCAGTCGCCTACGACTGTCTTGTGGCAAGTAGGCAGGGACAGTGGGTGGGGTAAGCTTAGGGCTCACTGTCCGTGTCTTGTCAGACTGCCTTTGCCATACCTGACGCTAACACATTTGTTTTTGCAGCAATTTAACTTCAATGCAATGAATTGAAGTCAGTGGGATGACAGACGTCCAATGCACACAATGTATAAAATAATGGAGGTTGTCTAAGTGGACATAAAAATAATGATCATGTCAATTATTTTCGGACGTCTATTGAAAACAGTGGATGTTATTTTTTTGTTGTTCACACATAGGGGAGATTTAATCAAGGGTGTAAAATTTAGACTGGTGCAAACTGCCCACAGCAACCAATCATAGCTCCTCTTTCCTTTCAACAGAGCTGGAAGCTGAGCTGTGATTGGTTGCAGTGGGCAGTTTGCACCAGTCTAAATTTTACACCTTTTGATAAATCTCCCACATAGTTTTTTTCCCCCCACTGTCCTTTTACAATTTTTACTATTAAATTCAATGGACTTTTCAATTAAAGACACACCCAATGGGCAATTAGTTTACCTAAACTAGGTAATGTACCAACAGCTGTCATTTCACTGACGGCGGCCAAACAGCTTAATGAGGTCCGTCATTTTAGGCTCAAAATAATGGATGTCATTTTAAACATTGTGAAAAAAATGTTTTGTGAACTTAACCTAATGCTGTAATCGTATTGACCTACAGAATGAATTACATATAAAATATCTGTTTTTATTGCAAAGTGAACAATGTAGGATCAAAATCCCTTAACCCCTTCATGACCAAAGATCATAGATGCATAAATATAGATTGTGAGCTCTCGCAGTCAGGGTCCTCTTCCCCCATGTAGCAGTTTGCCATTTGCCTTCATGTAATGTGTTTTTGATCTTGTAATGTTCCTATAAATAAATAATAATATTAATAATGTCCAGGTCAAAATGAGACAGCGCTCTCTTCCTTGCCTTCTAAGAGCAATAATACTTTTATTTTTCTACCAGCAAGGCTGGTTGGGGTGTCATTTTCTGCGCCATGATCTCTAGTTTTCACTGATATCATACTGATATAGAAGAAAAATTTTGATAGCTTTTTATTAATTTTTTCTGATATATAATTTAAAAAGGGCAATCCTGGTGTTTTTTTTTCTGTTTACACACAGGAACAATATTGTTATATTTTAATAAATCAGACAATTCCACATGCTACGATATATAATGTGTTTATTTTATTTATTTATTTTTACATATTTTTATAGTGGGAAAGGGGGTGATTTAAACTTTTATTCGAGGTTTATTTTATAAGGGTTTTGTATACATATGCAATCACTGGATTGCATATACTGATTAATGCTATGCCATAGCATAACGTTGATAATTACTATCGATGATCTTCCCACAGAGCCTGCCTGAGTGCAGCCTCTATCAGAAGATGCGACAGAACGGAGGTAAGGAGATCTCCTCTGCCTGTCAGTTTAAAGCCCCTATTATACGGAGGGATGCAGGGGAGCAAACGAGTGCTGTCAGCACTCGCTTGCTCCTCGTTCCACGCTTGCTGCCAGCGCTAGATCGTCCGGGCAGCCCATAGAAGATAGCAGCGGAGGGATGTTCATGTGGTCTGATTGTTGTCTTCTATTACACAAGACCACTATTGTCCGTAGCGACCCATATGGGCCGAATATGGCCAATAATCGTTTCGTGTAATAGGGCCTTTAGTCATTAGGACCAGCAGCCAGTGACAGGTGCTTATCCATGCACTGACTTCCTTAAATGCTCTGATCACTATAGATCACAGCATTTAAGGGGTTAATGACAGTCAGCTGTGTTACCGTGGCTGGCTGTCATTAACTCTGGTGCTGGCAACACTAATGTGTTGCCATCAGTGGAGCGGCCCCGCACACATTAAAAACCCTTTCAGTGCAGAAACGTATATATAAATATTTTTTCCTCTTTTGCAGTATGTTTTATAATAAAATGAAGTATCAAAAAAGTATGTTTGCCCTGCAAAAAATAAGCCCTCATATGGCTCATTATATAGAAAAATATACAAATTATGACTCTTTTGAGTGTGGGAAAATTACATATTTGCCAACAATTTTGTATGGGGAAGGGGGTTAAAGGACAACTCCGGCCAAAACTATTTTTTAATATGTTATTACTTATGGAAAGTTAGACAAATTTCAATGTACATTAATTATTGGAAATGCATATATAGGGCTATTTCCCTTAATTTAGTAGATCAGGGAGACTTCAGATTCTCTGAAATACTGTGACGTCACGAACCGGGGTGTAATTAAAATAGAGTGTCCAGCAGGGGCGCACTATATATAGAAGTCAATGGTCAATTGACTTCTATATATAGTGCGCCCCTGCTGGACACTCTATTGGAATTACAATGGATGTGTATGTAAATGTATTATACAGTATGTTTTTGATTGAATACATTTATGGAATACTTTGGGGAGCCCCCAAAAGTATTCCATAAATGTAATCAATAAGTACATTTGGAGGGCATCGAGCAGGGAGGGAGAGAAGTGCCATCTACCTCCCCCCTCCCTCCCTGCTTGGTGCTGCTGCCATAGATACACACCGTACTACTGCCCCATCATTTGCTAGAGCAGATAATGGGGGAGTAGTACCAGGGCGGATCTCCATGGTAAGCCTGCCGAACCGCCGCTGCCCGCCGCCGCACTGGACTACATTGAACTACTACTTCCATCACCTGCTCATAGTATGAGCAGGTGATGGGAGTTGTAGCTGGGTTATCGCTATCACATTGCCGCCGCCGTTGATGCCGCCTGAGCGCACGGGGAGCCACTCATCACACAGGAGCCATCATCCCCCTCCGCTCCCCCTCTTCCTTCTTCCGTGATCCGGCAAACTTCCCCCTATACCGGATTACTCCCCCCACCTGGGGCTGCCGGGAGCCGGTATGTGTGATCGGAGAGCGGCGGCCATGCGGGGGGAGTCAGCCGGGATAGGGGGAAGTTTGCCGGATTCCGGAAGAAGGAGGAGGGGAGCGGAGGGGGCATGATGGCTCCTGTGTGATGAGCGGCTCCCCCTGCGCCCAGCGGCATCGGCGGCGATGTGATAGCGATAACCCAGCTACTACTCCCATCACCTGCTCACTTTATGAGCAGTTGATGGGAGTAGTAGTTCAGTGTAGTCCAGTGCGGCGGTGGCAGGGAGCGGCGGTTCGGCAGGCATACCATGGAGATCGGCCCTGGTACTACTCCCCCATTATCTGCTCATACTATAAGCAAATGATGGGGAAGTAGTATGGTGTGTATCTATGGCAGCAGCACCAAGCAGGGAGGGAGGGGGGAGGTAGATGGCACTTCTCTCCCTCCCTGCTCGATGCCCTCCAAATGTACTTATTGATTACATTTATGGAATACTTTTGGGGGCAAGGACAGTTGCTCCCCAAAGTATAAATGTATTCAATCAAAAACATACTGTATAATACATTTACATACACATCCATTGTAATTCCAATGGAGTGTCCAGCAGGGGCACACTATATATAGAAGTCAATGGTACTCATTGACTTCTATATATACTGCGCCCCCTGCTGGACACTCCATTGTAATTACACCCCCGGTTCGTGACGTCACAGTATTTCAGAGAATCTGAAGTCTCCCTTATCTACTAAATTAAGGGAAATAGCCCTATATGTGCATTTCCCAAATTAATGTACATTAGAAATTTGTCTAACTTTCCATAAGTGATAACATATTAAAAAATAGTTTGGCCAGACTTCTCCTTTATTAAACCAGTGAACATCTTTAATTTAATAAAACCAGAACAATAAAATAATAATATAATATGAGTCTTGAATGGGTCCACAATGAAATCTGGGAAGTCACATCTTATGTATCCACACTGCATTTTAACCTCGTAAAAATTCTCTTCCAAACCCTTGCTTTCTCAGTTCCATATGAGGGTGTGTTTTTTGCAGGACCACTTGTACTATTGTGTACCAATGTACTACGAAACCAGAAAAGAATAATTTGTTGAATGACATTAAAAAAAACAACAACACACAACAAACAATTCTTTAACTTTTGCAGATTCATATCTGTAATGGGTCCACAATGATTTCTGGGAAGTCACATCTAATGTATCCACACTATAATTTTAACCTCTTAAGACAGTGGGAATTTTTTTTTCTCCCCCTACACCCGTTCTAAGAGCTATATGAGGCTGCGTTTTGTGCAGGACCACTTGTACCAAAAAGATTTACCATGAAATCATAAAAAAAAAAATTGTTGAATGACACTGGAAAAAACAACAACAAATAATTCTTTAACTTTTGCAAATTCATATTCTATAAATGAAATTGCTTTGCAACGCAAACTCAGACCCCTAGAAGTTTCTTATTTTTTTTTTGTCAATGGAGCTGTGAGAAGGAATTTTTCCTCGCAGGGCAATACCAATTATTCTTGTTTAATTTTTTTTTTAACAATTGGAAAAAGATGATGATCTTCTATGATCTTTATCTATCTATCTATCTTTTTATTTTTAAATGTATATTTTTTTCTGTTACAGTTTTGGCTCCCCTGCATTTGTGGTACATTGCAGTACCTATGTGTTACAGTGTACTGTCATTCTGCTAAGAATCATTTACTCCCTAATTAACAGTAGATCTTACATAGCAGCCCTGAAGTTCTTCAGAAAGACTCTGACTGTCAAAACAACTAATCGGTATCCTGCACTTGTGTTGCAGGGGAATGGTGGTGGTGCATCCGACACATGACAGGACAGGTACTTCATTGACTGTAGCATCTAGGGAATTAAATGACTGGCATCAGAGTTAACACCTTCATGCATGGTCACTTTGTAGCCAGAATGGCAAGCTTATGCATGCTGCATCTTACAGGACAGAAGAAGGAATAAAGTGACTGTAGTGACCTAGTGGTTAGGATCTGTCTGTGGTTTGCCCGCATTGAAATAACTACATGACATGACATACATGACAGAATAACATATGGATGAGTTTATGCTTGTCAATTATTTGTATCTGCAAAGATGATTTAAATGGGCCTTGATTAAAACATTGGGAATACCAATATAAGAGTGCACTTAATAGCAAAGTGTTCATGTATACTTGTGCACATGGTATATCATTATTATTGGTATTTTGGGAAAAAAATTATAATTATGATGAGATTTTATCAGAAAATGGGATATGGAACAATTGAGTAGGGGGAAATGAAGCATAGGGAAAAACAAAAATACATCCTTGTGAAATATTGACGTACAGATGTATACGTTCATAGACACCCTGACAGATGTAAATTATTATAAACACATCTAACCATAGAGACCTAAAACCCCTCAACACTGACATGCTAAGCTTTATCAACTCGTAACAGTATATGCAGCTGACTCTTTGGGGAGTAATTGGAGGAGTTTATCATACGGATCTTTACGTCAGAAGGAGAAAATAGACAATATGAAGGGAAAAAAGAATGGAAGGTTTGAGTCCAAAAATGGACAACCAGGGGTTATGTAATACCACAGTGCAAAATAATACTGTGTAAGCATTGTGTTGGCAGGAGTGCCATATAAATTTGTCAGGTTTATAGAAGTTGATCTTTTCCATGTGGTAAAGTAAATCTACTGAGTAGCATTCCTGTTTATCTTCTCCTTCTTAAATCTCTTCCCAGCTCAGCTAGCCCAGATAGTTTAACCTTCAAGAAAATTGGATCCAGATCCATCCACTTTCTATGTCCATATGTTTAATTACATGCTATATCGTGTGTCCCCATGAAGCTTCTTCTGATACTCTTAACCCCTTAAGGACACAGTGGATTTTAGCCTTAGGGACCAAGCCTATTTTTATTTTTGCGTTTTTGCTTTTTCCTCCTCATCTTCTTAGAACCATAGCACTTAGAATTTATCACCTACAGGACTGGTCGGGGCGTCATTTTTTGTACCACAAACTCAAGTTTTTTAGTATCATTTAAAAAAAATAATTATATAAATATTTGTACACCAATATTATTGTTATAGCTTAATAGATCATACAATTTCACATGCCACAAAATATAATGTGTTTATTTATTTATTTATTTTTAGGTTTTTTATATGTAAAATAGGGTGATTTTACCTTATATTGGGGGATGGGCTATGTCAAATTTTTTAAAACGTTTAAGTCCCCCTAGGGGACTATTACTTGCAGTCAGTAGATTGCATACACTGGTCAATGCCTTTGCATAGCATTGATCATCAGTGTTATCTGCGTTCTTCACATAGAGCATGCCTTTGGCAGACTCTATGTGAAGATCGCTGAGTTGACTTCACAGAGGTAAGTGTTGGGGTCCTATTAGATGAAGCGATTTTTACAGCAACTGATAAGCAAACGATTAAAAATTATTTTAGGGTCAGATCTAAATAACGATCTAAGCCACATGATTGTTGCCTGCAATTACACAGGATGGTTATTGTTTAAAGCGACTCTGTATCCACAGTCTGCCCCCCAAACAGCTTGTACTGTACCTTCAGATAGCTGCTTTTAAACCAAGATTTGTCCTGCGGTCCTTTTGGCAGGTGATGCAGTTATTGTCCTTAAAAACAACTTTTAAACTTGCAGCCCTTTGTCAAATTGGCGTGGCCTAGAGTGTCTATACCCTAACCTTGCACCCCTTTTCGTTCCTTTTCGTTTGGGGAGGGCAAATAGTGGATACAGAGTAGTTTTAAATTCGAACAATGTAACGATTTTCCGCACGATAATTACCCTGTGTATTAGGGCCCTTAGCCCTGTTTTAGTCAGTTAAAATGATCGGGACCCCCACAATCACACTTCAGGGGTACCGATCGGATAGTGAAAGGAGCGATCGTGTCGCCATGTCATTAACAGTGAGGTCCCAGCTATGATGTCAGTTTAGCTACTTTTTAGTTCTATACCCCTGGAGGGAGTACTGTACATTTACGCCCAAATGCACAAAAGCCCAGGCATTAGAGGATGATAATGTACTCCCTCTGTCATTAAGGGGTTAATGGGGTATTATTATTTTTAACTCACCTAGTGGAAGAAAGTTACACAATTACACAGTTTCTAATTAATTAAAATTGTAAATTTTAAAATCTATTTAAAAAAGGAAAGAAAAAAAAAACAAACCTTCCTGTACTTATCAGCTGATGTAAGCCAGGAGGAAATAATATAGTTTTTTTCTGTTCTGGAACTGCCCAGAGTAGGAGAGGACTGCAGTGGCGGTTTGCTGCTGCACGGTTCCTGACAAATTCTGTGTCAGATTGGTAAGAACTACCCAACTTCCTTCAAGGCTGTGCTATAATCACTGCAATAGCAACTAAAATAAAAAGTATTACCCATATGACTTAACTTTCCTTCCTTTGTGCAGTAAAGTAAATCAATGCAACACTTTTACCTTCTTTAATATAAAGAAGGAAGTAAAAATAATCATCATAACTTAAAAGAAAATGTTTTTGGTCTTCACACAGCTATAAAACAGACATAGATTAGCTTATTTTATTATCAGTCCTATATATCACAACTGCTACCTTACTATGATATGGTGCCAATATTGCCCCACAAGACTCTGGGAAAAAAAAAACGCTTTGCAAATTCTCCTTCTCCCCTCTGAGTGTTGATTGCATTATTATGGTGTCATGGTTCAGTTGGGAGGAAGAAGCCTTTGTTGAATGCTAAACAAAAATGAACAAAGCAGCATTTGCTAGATAGCATGTCTGTGATAGCGTGGGGAATACTTGTGTCCAGGTAAAATGTTCGCTCTAGAGATCTCTGCCCCATCATTATCTTTGGAGAATGTCTTTTTAGCACATGTATCTAATATATGGCAACTGTGGTCTCATTTGCTTTGAGGTTATTATATGCATTCCTTTTTGTTATCACTTATTATATGTCCTATATCTAAATATTTCCGGTACTGTACAGCATAAAAACCTTTTGAGTTACTTGCCAAAAGGCTTAATTCTATCACTAAAATTACCTAGTTGAAGCGATATTCTACACATCTGAAGAATTAAATTCAAAAGTTCAATATTCTTGGACAAGAGTTACTGTACTAGAACCAATGGCCATAAATAGGTAAAGCTAAAATACTGATAAAATAAAACAACAACAAAAAAAAATGCTGCATTTGCTGTAACTTTGTGGAATGTCTATTCTCATCCCTGTAGCATAGATCAAACTCTATTTTGACATACTGTAGTATATGCACAGACAACACATGTACGAGACCCCTTCATTATTCTCATATGTGATTCATAGTCAAACACCATTATATATAGCAGTGGAATCTGCTTTAGGTCATGCCATCCAATCTGCCAGATTCTAGGTAGATGGTAAGGCAAATCCCACTCCAACATATTACTGTTCATATATTAGATAAAGAGATAAGCATTACATTTGTTGTCCTAGCAAGGCACTCATATGCAATAGCTATGGAAGAATAACAGCCGCTCAATGAGTATTTTATATAAATATTTTCAACTATTCAGAAGAACTACATGATATAATTTGGTGAAATGATTTACCGCTATAGTTTTTGGCTTAGGCTAGTGTTATACTGCGTTATACGGTGTCCATAAATGTACACATCGAGGGAGATCGGTGCTATTCCATTCAGAAGACCCTGCTGGATATGTCCCAAATAGAGGCTAAGAAGACACTTTAGGCATATGGGAGGTGTATAGATTTATTTAGTGGATAGTGGGTCCTGCTCAATAAACGGTGTGAAACTAACCTCATGTGCATTTTTTGTGCTACTACATTAAATCAGATGAAAGCTTCCTAACTCCTGTTACAGGATCACTGCTATTATAGAATAAGTTTGGAAGAGATTTTAGAGAAGAAGCTTACAAATCATCATGCAAAAGTAGAGATGCTCCATTCTTCAAACATCCATAATGCTAGACCTCACATTCTTCCTTTTTTCATAAATATACATGCCAATTTAATGTACATGTATGTATATACATGTATAATCTCCCATTTATTTTCTTCACAGTATAATGCTGAAAGACAGGGGCTTATAAATAATTCATTACCCCCTCACTGCTTATGCATACAATCCTAGTTTATAGTGAGGGCCGTGTCCAATGCATTTGTGAGTAGATCTCGACCCAATTGAATTTCAATCATTTTTTTAAGTTAGGTTTAAGAAGGCTGGGTTTTATAGGGGGGAGGGAGGGCTAATGTGCGTTGAGGGTGAAAGGGCTGATTATGCAGCAGATTTCCCTTTACTGGCTTTGTGAATATGTTTTTCATTTGCTTTACTCTGTCAAGAGGCCAGAATGGACATTATGATACAGTGACTGCTTGAAGAAAGACATAATTCTCTGGTAGCGTCATGTGGATCAGCACTTAGATCATGCATTAGCAGGTGTACAAGACATCATTTATTTGTAGGATTGTAGCATGCCAATACTTACAAAACCTATCTTTTGTACATTTGTTTATTGGTCCAAACAAGAGAAATGTAATGAATCAACATGGAGATGGCAATGTATCTCTGAGTCAAACCTTGCACCTAAGCCACTGTTAGATCCTTGGACACAGCCCTGCAGGGACTCGGGTTATTTTCAAACATTCTGAGCTATGGCCATGATGCCCGTCAGAACTTTACATTCCCTGAGAGAATTATTCTGTATTCTGCTGTATTGGGGCAGGGAATTGAATTGCAGTGCAGTTCTTTTGCTATATATTCAGCACTGGTCCTGAATGGAGGTGATTCAGTTCATAGCATCATATTAGGGAATTGTTTGTTACGAGGTTTCCCAATGTAATATTAAAAGTGACTCCAAAGTAGAACTTTAATTCATGTAAAAGTAAATTGAGATGAACAGAAGCAAGTAGCTCTGTAGAAAGTGGGAGATGTACCACTGATATTAGAGCTCAGATTCAGGTGCGGATATCTAGTGCGGAAATGGCAAGTCTCAGGGCAGGAGGAGAGGGCATCTACGGGTAGCTAGAATGGCTTTGAGGAGGTGAATAACAACAGGCAGGATGAGGTAATAGGACTTAAAGACATAAAACAGTCTAACGATCTGGCTGCCAAAATCAGTTTTCTTGAGATGGCAATAGAGGAGGGGGCAGGGGAAGAACGGGATGAGACGCACTAAGAGGGAGACAGAGAGCACCTTTTGGAAAAAGATTTAATCTGATTAGTCTCTAAGTGAATGGAGAAAGCAAAAGGAATTAAATAGCGATGAAAGGGCCTGGAGGGGGAGCCCAGGCTGCTATTGTGCCTGGTGAAGTGGAGACCCTGATATCTCACGCCAAATTAGGTCACATTAATCTGCACAACATTAAAACCCATCTAAGGAAATCAGTGTGTTTTTGTTGGCCCCACTGACCTACTACTCTCAGCAAGCCTCTACATGGCAGTGTAAACACAAGGTTATGTATTGACCACCAAAGAGTAGGTTCATGTATCTTGGTGCTGATCAGTGGTCAAAGTTAACGTGAGTGATGTGTCTTACATGCCAGCACTCGTGGACTTTAAGGAAATATTTTAGCAGGGAGCCTGAATCAGTAAATTTGATCATACACAAAAATGAATAGCTTTATTTTCCAGGCTGTATACAGTAGCTTCTAGTTAATGAGAAGACTGCGTTGTAAGAGTTGGCGACATGTTAATGTGACCCAGTGTGTGGGAAACAGTTCATATATTTTATCTGGTTTTTAATTATCTTTTCCTTCTTAGTTCTTTTTCTTCATCATTAGCATAGTAGAAACCTAGAATGGCACTTCTCAGAAAGTTCTTGAAATGATTCCAGTATCGATTTTGGCACGAACAAGTGTACTCGTACATTAATGAGCCTGACCAACAGCAGCGTCACAGTAAAACAGGCATCAAGCATAGGTAGGGAGACTTGTGGGTGTTTACAAATTCATGAGAAGATCACAATTCTGCACAATGAGAAATATGCTTGTTCAGCACAAGACTGGTGACTCACCAAGCTTTATGGAAATGAGATAGATATATCTCAAGTGCTCATGTTAGAAGGGCTGGAGATAAGTGCAATGATGTATTTAATCTATATCTAAATTATCTTGCTCTTTGAAAGGGCTTTATCAGTGCATAAGAAAAGCAACACATGAAGAAAACGCATAAGTGCATAAAATACGTAAAGAAAAATGGATCTATAAAATTCAATTCCCTTTTTTTTTTAAATCAGCATAATATTAGAGATGAATCCAAATTAGTGGAAAGGGAAAGGTAAAGCAAGGACCAGCCAACCAGATCTCTTATTTCTCATGGCTCTTTAATATAGCTATCTAATATATTGCTATGAGCAACTGCCACACTTTTTTTCCAGTAAATTTGATACATTTTATAGATATCTGTTATTTTGATAAGTTGTAGTATTTGTTTTGTGAATTTTAGATACAAACAACATTTTTCAGATTTGAACAGCCCTTAAAGGGGTTGTCTGGCCTTGAATTTTTTATTTTTTTTTAACATTTTTAATGTTTATTTTTTTTGTCAGATCTCTTTTTATTGGAGAACTGACATCAGTTACAGAGAATGGCATAATATAAGTAATTTTCCAAGATTTTTTTGTAACAAGATAACAATAAACAGATGCCTTGTACAAATAAAGGAGCAAATGGCAAGCAGATAAGCCAAGAAAACAAGAATATGGTACTTAAATTGCCACAGGGCAATTCAAACAAACATAGTGTAAACACAAGACCTGAAAATAATGGGGAAAACAGGGGGGGGGGGGGGTGTTATACCAGCGTCCAGCAGGGTGAGTAAAGTAGAGAAGGTAAAATAGTAACTGATCCGTTGACAATATCTCATGGCCGACCACTGTGCTGAAGGGTAATCCAGGGGGACCATAGTGTCAGATACCTTTTATGTGTCATGTTTTGCCTCAAAATTCCTTCCAGCCTGCATATCTCTTTCACCTTATCCTTCCACTGCATAACTGTTGGGGGTGGAGTGGTTCTTCAGCAAAGTGGGATAAGTTGTTTTGCAGCAGTCAGAAGGTGTTAGACCAGCAAGCTCTTACTAGGGTAGAATGGCAGAGAGGGGCCCATAACAGAACCAACTCTGACGTAATAGCAGAAACTGGTTTAGGTAGTTGCTGAATGACCCTAATCGCTTTGTCCCAAAAAGGGCAGATGATAGGGCATGACCACCAAATGTGATACAGTGTGCCCCTTTCCTTCCCAAAATGCCAACAGACATCCGTAAGCGTAATGTTGTGTTCAAAAAGGAAAGTTGATTTCCTGTACCATCTGAAATACAGATTAAGGGTGCCTTCACACCTACCGGATCCACAGCGGATCTCACTTCTGCGGATTCGAAGCGAGAACCGCTGCGGATCCGGTATCAATTCACCCCTATGATAGCACATATTCGCAGCGGGATTGACATCCCGCTGTGAATATGTGCTTTAACTCCCTGGTGCCCGCAGCCGCACCGTCGCATCCCCCATCCCCGGCCGCATCCCCCCATCCCCGACGGTGGCGCATCCCCCCCATCCCGGCCACATCCCCCCCATCCAGCTGAGCGGGACCGAAGCCGGGAGCCTCACTGCAGCCGCGCGGCCGAGCAGGTAATGTATGCTCGTGGCGGCGGGCTGGAGGTGGGCTGATGGGGGGATGTGGCCGAAATGGGGGGGATGTGCCGCCGCCGGGGATGGGGGATGGGATGGCGGGGCTGCGGGCACCAGGGAGTTAAAGCACATATTCACAGCGGGATGTCAATCCCGCTGCGAATATGTGCTATCATAGGGGTAAATTGATACCGGATCCGCAGCGGTTCTCGCTTCGAATCCGCAGAAGTGAGATCCACTGTGGAGACGGTAGGTGTGAAGGCACCCTAAGGCTATGTTAACACTACTTAAAAAACACGGCCGTATTGCATAACAACAGCCGTATTTGCGCAAACAACGGCTGTTATTTTACAAATAATGACAGTTGTTTGCGCAAATACGGCCATTATGAAATACGGCCGTTATTTTTACGAAGTGTCAACCCGGCCTAATAGAGGATTCCTCTATACAGATACATGTGGAGAAACCATGTGAGTGCAGTGATATAAATCTACATTGTTCTTCAGAAAATATGGTGTTAAAGTGACACTGTCACCCCCTTTTTGCATTCTGACTTCCCTACACAGGTGTAAAAGGTAAATTTAGCAGTTTTCCTACCTTATTTTATATAATACGTCATGGTGCTTGTTCCAGTAAAAAGTGACCTTTTATCATCTGCAAATTGTACAGCCGTACAGTACAGCAGTAGCACCACTTGGCACCGCCCAGAGCACAACACATATACACATGGGCCTGCCCCCTCTAGGTCGGCCCATACCAATGGACGTTGAGGAGGCGGGCCTATGTGCAATGACGTAATGGAGGGGCGGGGCCAACAGTAGCACTGTGGTTGGGGCTAAGTGGTGCTTTGCCGTGAAGGCCCGCCCACTTAGCATAATCTGCAGTTCAAGTATCACTTTTTACTTGAACACGCACCAAGCACGTATGATGTAAAATAAGGTATGAAAACTGCTAAATTTAGACCATTACACCTGTGTAGAGAAGTCAGAATGCAAAAAAGGAGTTCCCTTGTTCTCTTGTTCCCATTAGCATAGGCAGTAGGGCTTAGAATCTGAGCCAGGACAAGTCAGAGTAAAGCTTAGAAATTAATCTTTTAGGTAGTAAAGGAATGAGGGCTATTTTTTCAAGCCAATTAGTAGCTCGCAGGTCTTATGATTTTTAGTAAATGACTGGCATAATTTAATGACATGTTGGGTGTTAAATCTCTGGGGGTAGTAATGTGTTAATATCTGGTGGGTTTTAGGTGTTTTAAGAGGTCCTGACCTTGAAGGGGGTGGTGGAAAGGCTATGCTTCCCATGAGTGCTGGTAATAAGTGGACCGCCTGGATAGGGGAGGGCATGGAGAAATTGGGATCCTTACTGACTAATTCTCTCAGAACAGAGATGGTGGCATAGAGTAATGGGGCTTTTACTTGCGGGATTGAGCTAGTGAGAATAGGATTCCTCAAGAGTATCTAGTTGGAACTTTGAACAGTAGCTAGTTCAGTCTCCATGTGCAGAAGCATAGTCATAGGGGTAGCTCTGATCGGATACAGCCATCTAGACAGGTGCACAGCTCTGTAGTCTGAATCCTCCAAATATCTTCGATAAGGTTTAAAATTTAGAGAACGTTTTTTGAGCTAGCCTGAAAAAATGCTTGTGCATGTGGATAGGAACGCATTGCAATAGGTACAGGTATTGGGGCAAAATATATGACAATATAATTGTCCCTCCGATCCCAGGACATATAAGGCAGTTTAAAGTTAGAGAAGTGGTTTTGGATAGAAGGGGGGTAAAATTGCCTTAAAAAAGATGCGATGGGTTAGGAGGATGGTGAATACCCAGGTACTTGATTCTTTGGTCAGGCCATTTTTTTATTTATTTGGGGCTGGGGGGGGGGGGGGGCTGGAGGTGACAGAGTCCCTTTAAACATTATCAATACTGTATATTTACATGATGTATAAGAAACTGACAGAAAAGCATCTTAGTATGCTTTAGTATTTTACTGGACAATTCCTCATACTATATCCTCACATCTAAAATATACCACAAACAAATAAATACCAGCCGGATAATCTTTCGGGCGGCGCGCTGCATCCCTGCGCGCCCGCATCAGAACTTTCCACTGCACGCTATGGAGCGAGTGGCCGGAGCCGCTCACTCCATAGTGTGCACTGACACGGTTTTCTACGGGCGTTATTCACTGAATAGCGGCCGTAAAAAACTGACATGTCAGTTGCTTGCGGCGCTGCTAGGAATCCCGGCCGAAGCGTATACCATGTGTATACGCTCCGGCCAGGATCCCATAGAAGGAAAGGTAACGTATATTTTCGTAATACCATGTGTATACGCTCCGGCAGGAATCCCATAGAAGGAAAGGTAACATATTTTCGTAAATATACGTCGTGTGAACATAGCCTAAAATGCATGTCTTCTTTTTAAAGAGGTACTCCAGTTAAGAAAGAGTTAACCCTGTTCAATCCTCACCCATAATCTAAGCTTGTTTGTAATAGGATTCTATTTCATTAATTGGGCTATATATCACACACTGACTCACACCCTGAAGCTGCTGAAAATGCTAATTTCCTGGTCCACTCTGTCTTCACTCCTCTGTCCTCCCCCTCCTTTCTGAGACATTGGACGTTATCTTTCTCGTCTGTGGGCCAGGCAAGCTGTAACACGTCCTATCAATATTTACTGTGCAAAGCAGAAGCAGAATGAGCCAGTGGTGGGCGGCTACCAGGCAGTTAGCTTCTATTCTAATGATCATTAGAATATTTTGCACAGATTATAGAACCCTATTCTTGCATTACAGAAAAAGTTGCCTGAAGCCTGTTGCCTGCTGGGCAGGAACTACAATGAAAAAAATGTGGCTGACAAGGATTGAGCATAACTATAATAGGCATAATAGGCAAAATCTGTCCGAATATCATATCAGAAAATCTGGAATAATTTACAGATACTTATGATTACATTAGTAATGGGCACCCTTCAGAATTTTTCCGGAAGGGTGTCTGTTCTGGGAAATAAATCAGGATTTTAAGATCTGTTCTATTTTCATCCGGAATTCCAACAAGGAACACGCCCATAGAAGTTTACTGGAACAACCCAATGCTGGACACTTTCCTGATGCATATCAGGAAAGCATCCAGAATTCCGGATTGGTTGACTGGACAACGCAGGGACTGTGTCACTTGTGGGCAGCCCAGAGCTGCAGCTGGAAGAGCATCGAGTGAGCGCCCCCAGCACTGCAGAGGACAGGCTGGGGGGGACCCTACTTGTTGCACCTGTCTTGGCTCCTCCTAAGTTGCTTTTGCTGAGTTTATATTGGCACAAAACTATATAAAACAAGTGATCTTGATCAATGCAAGGGACATTGTATCAACTATGTACTTGGTGCTAGGACCTGCGCGTCCTAATTGTAATTATTATTATTATTTTATTTTATTTTTTTTTTTTCTTTTCTTTTTTGGAAGATGTTCCTTATTTTTCCCTGATCACAATAAAAAATTTGTTTGGAGAAAAAAAAGTTGCTTTTGACATTTGCCTTAGTGCCCTCCCCTGTTTGTAAGTGACCTCTGCCCTAGCATCCCCTTCTCTCTTGTGGCCCCTGCCCTATGCTTTCCTTCTTTCTACCTTGTGACCCCTGCCTTATGCCCTCCTCCCCTTCCTTGTGGCACCTGCCCTATTTACCCTTTTTTATACCTTGTGGCCCCTGCCTTATGTCCTCCCCCTTTCTTGTGGCCCCTGCCCTATTCCTCCCTTGTTTTATTTTTTCCTTCACAGGGTATACATTTTTGGTTGATGAACACGCAGAGGGGCATGCTTATTAGTGGCTATAGACTTGGTGCTACTGCAGACTTTAATTTGCAATGTGCAGCTTTAATTGCAATGTGAGATAAAATCAGATCAATGCAATGAAGGAATTGGTGGTTTTCTTTTAGTTAATTTTATGTTTAGTGTCCCTTTAAGCCCCTAACAAATATGCTAACTCTTGGGAAGCAGCAAGGTGTGCAGATCATTCTATTGCCATAGAGTTCTTGTAAAGAATACTTTGTAAAGCAGAGGGTAGTTAATTGGCTCATAGAAAGGTGCGGAAGGTTAAAAAAAAAAAAGACACCCTTCTGTCCTGGATGGCAGAACCTGATGGTGTGTTTACACAGACAGATTTATCTGACAGATAACCCACAAAGACAAGAACCGACTATAAACAGAACAGGTCATAAAAGAAAGATTGAGATTTCCCTTCTTTTCATATCCATTCCTGGCTTTGGCTTCAATAATGTGTCAGCTATGTGTCAGATAAATCTGTCTGTGTAAACACACTATTAGAAGGCTGACTATAATCTTTGCTATGGGGCCCTAATTCTGCTATGCATGCCACTGAGCAGCAGTATGTGTCTGCAGCAGAGGGGGTTGCCTATACAGCAAGCAATATGCTTTTGGCCAATTATCTTCCTTGAGAAGAATACTGTGCAAACCCAGATTTTTTTTTATTATTCTTTTTGCTTCGTATATAAAGCTTAATTTTAGAAAATGCTATTCAAACATAGTAAGGCACCTGCTGACAGCCACCTTTGAAATGCATATCTTGCCCTGGATATAATATTTTCTATTTTTAGAGAAGAAGAAAGGCTGTACACTGCTGTACTGACTGTATGCTCTGGGCCAAGTGCATGTACATGCATCTCACTGCAATTTTTCAGATTGGGGCATCTCACAGAGATTGACTAGTACCTCTTGAACTAGTGTCTAGGATGATCACTAAAACTATCTGGTAATGCTAGATTAACTAGATAAACTTCTAGTGTATTTGGTACATCCATCCATTACATCCATAAACTGGAGCCAGTGGGAAAAATATAGAATGTGTGAATCATTATTGAAAAGAATGCAGACTGCAGGAAATTTGGCACAATGTGCTCTCAGTTTTCTTGCCTCATTTGATTATTAAATCTCCTACATTTTTTTCCCAGTTTCAGCTAAGATGCTCCCTAATGTATTATATAACTTAACATTGACATTCAGAATTATGTTTGTATTGACATATAAAATTTGTGGCTGCATGCAGTATGAAAGTCCTTTACAGAACATCTTGTTATATATGGCAAATAAATTAATGTTTACTTTTGGCTTATACATAGAAAATATAAGTTCACTATCAAGTATAAAGGTTTACAGGTAGAAAAAAAGCTAAGCAACTTTGTAAATGCATTGCTGTATTTACAGCGTTTGCTGCCCTAGGCACCTGGACTGAATACACACCATTGGGCCAGGTTCACACTACGTATAACACCAGCTGTTCTGTGACCGGGTCACAGAACGGCAGTGTTACTGAAGATTATCCCGGACAATACTTCAATACCGGCAGGATAATCTTCATTTCTGTGTGCGCCCACTTCTGAATTCACCAGTGCACACAATGAAGCGTGCGGCCGGAGCCGCACCCTCCATTGTGTGTACTGACAGGTTCTCTGCGGTCGCTATTCAATGAATAGCAGCCACAGAAAACTGACATCTCAGTTTTTCTGCGGTCGGATGGAATCACGGCCGGAGTGTATACTATGGGGGGACATGTATCAAGCAGTGTACCTTGTGCTCCTTAGCATTTCTTGGCGTATGTGTGATGTGCACAGACCTTCGTCAGATTTACTAAACAGTGTAGCTCGGTATATGTGTGAATATGACAGCTTGCACCTGTTTTTTTTCGTTCTTGACTTATGTGGGCGTGGTTATTCCTAAGAATTCTTAGCTGTGATTTATCATGTGCGCATTTTGGAATATTCACATAATTATTCGCGACTGTACTACAGTCCCAGGGCAGCAGAACTTTTCTAACTAAGGTCAATTCATGAATACCCGCACCGCCAGGGAAGTTACTGCAGGTGATTTATGAACCAACATGTTAATATTCATAAATACCTGACTAGGCTGCAAATACATAAGCCAGTGCACAGTTATAAGAATATTCTAAAAAAAGGTGTAAATGATAAATGTCCCCCTTTGTGTATATGCTCTTGCTGGGATTCCCTCTACTTGCAGCACAATGTAAGTTTAGTATTCATCACAGCCGTTGTTGCAGATTGACAACAACGGCGCTGATTAATACTAAACTTGCAATGTGTGAACATAGCCTAAGGTTGATTCCATTTTAATCTCACTGAAGTGCTGCCCCCCTCAACACTGGACCATAAGTACTTAATAGTAAATATAGCCTTGGTTGTATTGCTCAGTTTGTGCTGGGCCTATGTTACTTCATGTATTATAGACCTGAGCTGCAATATTCTACAGATTTTCATTTGAATCAGGCAGCACTGTGCTGACTGACACATCCCTGAACCAATACAATGCCCTCTGCTGCATGGCATTCTGGGAGCTATAATGACTGGGGCATTTTTACTTCACTTTACTGTATAGTGCCTCCCAGCATTAAAAGGCAGCACATATAGGATTTACAGATGGATGTAAGCCTAGAGCTGATAAAAAAACCTAGCAGAATTCTGAAAGCAGCTCTGAAGGATTACACTGCCACAGTGCAGCAATGACTGGTACCAGACGGGTAAGTGATCATACCTGTTGATCCTTTTATATGGTTTCTTTTTCTCTTGAGGATAGTGACTTTTATGCTAAGCTGGGCAAAGTGACAAGTCTTCCAAATGAAGTACAGCTTCACATAGGTCTTGGTGGTACAATTTGTATATGGACTCAAGGGAGGTACATAGAAATAACAGAAGTTTTGATCTTAGCGAGTTTCTGACACGTGTATGATAGGACTGAAATGGGACGTAATTGAATGACGGATGAGCTTGCAGCAGCCACATTTCCAGGGAGTAATGAAAACTAGAACAGCTATTGACTAAAGGAGCTTACCAGGCTGCTTAGAACAGGGAGAGGATGAGCCAGCAGTCAGCTAGGGAATATATCAATGCACAAAGTAATAGCTCCGTTATTATTCTAACTCTGCACTGAGCAGAGGATGGTAGCAAATAGTAGTAAATATGACCAGAAAGGAAACATTAGATCCGGAGAAGGTGCTGCAGGGTCAACAAATGCTTGGCAGATTATATGTGAAAATGAAAAGTTCTGTAGATCTACGGGTGTACATGCTTTGTTAAAAAATCGTACCTGGATGAAGTATATGTAATGGCCCAGAACGGTATTTATTGTCAGATGTCTGGAAATGTATTGTTGCTATTGGCAACCTTAGACAGTCTGTATTAGGGCCTATGTATTTGCTGCTCTTCCTTAGCTGTCTTGTAGTGGTATTGTTTTCTGCTGTGTATTTATTTAATATGTTGTTATGTATTAATCGCTAATAAAACAAGTGTTGAGCTTGATCAGCGCTTCTCCCCTGCAACCTATCACACTGTAGTAATTGGCCAGGGGAAAGCTAGCTCCGCCCACCTTCTACCCAGAGGGGCTGTGCGGTCTTGTCAGTTGTCAGTTGGTAGTCTGGCATTGCCAGAGTCACATCTAACCTCCTTACGTCACCTCAGTAATCCTTCCAGACTCCATCCTCAGCCCCCTAACCTTTTTCCAGTCAGCCAAAAGGACTAATATGTGTCTTCGAAGTCTCAGCAGGACATCCTCTGTATTTATTAGTGCCTGCTGTTGGATTGGTGAAGTGATAGAGGGTCAGTGTGTCTATGCGTCTTCCTCCTACATGATAGTGAGCATTGACAGAGTCAAGTCTCTTCAGTAACTTCAAGTACCTATTCACACGTACCTTATAAAGGCGGAAAGCTATAAAGTCTCTGGAACAGGTCTGTCTCTTTGAAATCCTATTTATCCACCAAGTCTAAGCTATAGTAACCAAGGTAACCCTCCCCCTGAAGCAAAGGACTCTGATCAAGCCAACAGTTTGCCATCATCAGATGCCCCTGTATTGGATTGTATATAGTTATCCTTCAAGTAAAGTCTTGATATACTTTCACCGCTATTGTGTGAAGACTTTTATTAAAAATTATATGTCCCTGCGTGTATGCTAAAGAAGACAATGGCCCCAGCACCCTTGGACCCCACCGTGACAGGAAGGTTTCAGAAGGTGAGCCCTACGGTTGCACTACACCACCCAGCAGCACAATACCCTCAGCATATTACCATAATACCACCAAAGGGACATTATAATTTTTCTTGGTGTCACGACTTGACGTCTTAGTCCTTCAAGAATGTAGATGATTAGCCTAACGTTGACCAGCTTGTTCTATACAAATCGTCCAGTCAGATGTTTATCCTGTTCATCATTGACTGTCTCAGTGTTTTAAGGCCCTATTCCACGGAACGATTATCAACCATATTCGGCTGATAATCGTCCCATGGAATAGAAGGCAACGATCCGCCAACATTGTTCATGTCGGCTGATCATTGCAGTTGTTTGTGTTTCAAACATGTTGAGAAACAAACGACTGTGATAGCAGCGATCCACTGCTGTCGCTCCGTGAAATAGGAACAGTGGCAGCAGACCACCACTATCCTCTATGGGCTGCCCAGACGATCCAGCGATCACCCGGGCAGCCCCCCCCCCCCCCCCCCCCCCCCCGCAGCTCCCCGCGGCCCCTCCCGCACTCACCCGCTCGCTGCCACCACGTGTGATAGCGGTGGCAGCGAGCAGGGAACAAGGAGCAAAGGAGCACTTACAGTGCTCCTTTGCTCCTCTCAGTCGGCCCGTTTAATAGGGGGTTTAGCTGCTGAAAAGACCAAAGATGCTTACTTTTCTATTCTAAAGATTGTATTGGAGATTTGCCACAGGTTGTTTTTTGAGCAGGGGTTTAGACACCACAGAGAGCACCAAGATAAACTGAAAAATTAAATGCATTTGTGTCATCCGATCAGTAGAGATTTTTACCTAGAATTCCTCTTTAGTGAATATTTACTTGATTTATTTATATTTTATAGTTTATGATGGGACTGGGAACAATTGGATTTGTAGGACAAAGTAGGCTTTTGTTAAATGTTATTCTCTGTCTAGCCATTAGCAAAAAACAGGCACCTTTTAGTCAATTTCCCTCTCCAAGGAAGAGACACTATTCTGTGTCAGCTAGTTACAGGCTCTTGCTCCTTTTCAGTACAGAACAGGGTATTGATTACCAGGGTGAGAAGCTCTTGGGGTGTAGTTTTCTATTTAGTTGGGGAAATTTTCTCAGAAAACATTGCCTCTAAAATTCCCTGTGTTAATTGCCTCTACAAAGAAAATAATACACCCCTAAAGGCTTCTCGCTCAGCCAAACCTGTTTTGTACTAACATGGAGAGGGACCCCTTAAACAGCATATCACAGATCAGTCCTCCTTTTTCAAGTTAACTCTGGCTTGGCCTAATTCCCATGTGTCAGGACTTCTGAACTGCCTAATGACATGGCCTAATTTGGTATTTGATACAGCAAAACATTTTTTTATCATCTCTGCATTTTGAAAAGCATAAATGTTTTAAATACTGAAGGTCACATAGCCATGCGAGGGATTTTTTCAGGATGAGTTATATTTTTGAGCATCATTTTTGAGGTATTAACAAGCTCGGGAACGGTAAAAATAACACTGCTGTTTTTTTACATTTAAATTTTTGCTCCTTTATTATGTAAAATAATGCGTTATATTTGTTCTGTGGGTCAGTATGTTTACAGTGATACCAAAATAATAATTTTTATTCTTTACTACTTTTGCACAGTACAAACCACATACCATTATATTTCTTAAAGGGGTATTCCCCCCAAGAGCTAAAAAAATGAAATGCCTACAAACCTAGCTGGTCTTACTCACCAAGTCCCCCTGAGTATTTTGAGCCATCTTCCATCTTTCTAGCTGCTGCCGTTCCCGAGTTACAAGTTTTTCTAAAAGATGGTCTATATCCAAGATAGGAAACTACTTTTCTCATGATGCAATGCTTATGCCTGATGATGGTGATGATGTACTGTAGCAGAGTTGAGATGATGGTGGTGATATAGTAGAGCTGTGATGGTGAGATGTGATGGGGATGTAGCAGAGCTGAGATAGTTATGGGGATGTAGCAGAGCTGAGATAGTGAAAACTATGTAGCAGAGCTGAGATAGGGAAAACGATGTAGCAGAGCTGAGATAGTGATGATGATGCAGCAGAGGAGCACTGCGGGCGTCCAGGGGCGAGGGGGCTGCGGGCGGCAGCAGGTGAGTTCGCAGAGGGGGTGGGGTGTGGCGGGGGCTGCACTCACTGGAGTGCCATGGGCTGCGGGCGGCCATCAGGTGAGCTGGGGGGTGGGGGGGATTGCACAAAGCTTGGGGGGGAGATACGTGGTGCAGGGGAGCTTGCTTCACACAGTTGGGGCTGCGTGCATATTAACGCTGCGGGCGGCCACCGGGTGAGCGGGGGGGGGGGGAGGAGTGAAGGGGTAGTGCACATAGTGTGGCAGGAGATGCATGATATGGGTGAGCTCTGTGGGGGGCGCCGTTACACAGTCGGGGCTGCACTCATCGGAGGCTGCGGGTGGCCACCGGGGGGGCTGCACTCACAGATGCGGCCACCTGATGAGGGGGGGCACTGACTCGAACAGCGCCGCGGGTGGCCACCAGGTGAGGGGGGGGGGAACAGACTCAAACAGCGCCGTGGGTGGCCACCCGGTGAACTGCGGGTGTGGGGGGGCACAGACTGTGGGTATCCAGTTGGGGAGGATACATAGAGCTGGTGATCTCCAGGGCGAGGGGGGGCTGCTGTCAGAGAGGCAGACAGCTGTCAGCGTCTCACTGTCCTCCCTCACTTCAGTGGGCTGGGTTAGAAGCGCTAACCCAGCCCATTGAAGAGATGGAGAGCACGTGATGCCGACTCGGAGGGTGGGGGCCAGGAGCAGGGAGCGGTGTCGGGTTGGACTGAGATTTCATCATTCTATGCGTTCGGGGGGGGGGGGGGGGTGGATGCATCTAGATAACAGCAAAACTGTGCAGAATCCATAATAACAAAGATTGAAAGCTATGAGTGGGCAATGTATTAATGCAAAAATAATTTTGGGGGGAATACCCCTTTATAGTGTCACTGTTGTTATAACTTTCAATTGGCATAATTGCCATAATATTGGCTGATTGGCATAATACATTGCAGTATAGGCAATCAAGTTAAAGTGTCATTATAACTTTCAAAATCTAAATCAATAGTAGATAGTGACAATGGCAATGTATTGAAGTCAATGGGAAGACGGATGTCCAATGCACACAATGAATTGAATAACGGACGTTTTTGCCACGGACGTCAAAATAATGAACATGAGCATTATTTTCGGACGTCTTTTGCAAACAGCAGGTTTTTTTTAGTTCACACAGAGTTTTACTTTTGTCACCGTTCTTTCTCTGTTTTTACTATTAAATTCAGTGGACTTTTCAATTAAGCCACATCCAAAGTCCAATTAGTAAGTCCAAAATAGAATAAAGTTCAAACACCCGTCATTGCACTAAGGGGAGGCAAGGCTGCTAAATGATGTCTGCTATTTTAGACTCAAAATAACGGACGTAATTTTAAATGGAGCTAAAAACGTGTTGAGTCCTTCCTCTGACCAATTTCTGCTGTTTATAGATGCTGCAGTCAGTATTAAAGGGGTTATCCAGCGAAAATTATTTTCTTTTAAATCAACTGGTTTCAGAAAGTTCTATAGATTTGTAATTTAATTTTATTTAAAAATCTCAAGTTTTCCCATACTTATCAGCTGCTATATGTCCTCCAGGAAATATTGTTTTTTTGTCAGTCTGACACAGTGCTCTCTGCTGACATCTCTGTCTGAGACAGGAACTGTCCAGAGCAGGAAAGGTTTTCTATGGGAATTTGCTGGTGCTCTGGACAGTTTCTGTCTCAGACAGAGATGGCAGCAGAGAGCACTGTGTCAGACTGAAAAGAAAACAAAATTTCTTACAGGACATACAGCAGCTGATAAGTATGGGAAGACGTGAAAATTTTAAATAAATAGAATTAAATTACAAATCTATATATCTTTCTGAAATCAGAAAAGATTTTCACTGGACATCCCCTAGAACTGTGGGACCTATGGGGTTGAACGTCTGGGATCGGAATTATCTCTATTCCTATGCATTGCAAGCAGGTGTCAGCAGTATAGTGCACCTTGTTCTTGCAGAGGATTGCACAATCATAGCCTTTGAGCCTGCGCTATAACAGTGATACAGTAGTAGATTGGTTCACATTATTACAGAGTGGGAAAGGTTAATGTGTCAGGCAGTGACTTACAGCTTAAGGCTACGTTCACACTACGTAAGTTTCCGGCCGTAGCGCATTCCGTGAATAAGCGGCCGGAAACTTACGTAGTTTGCGTACAATGGAAAGTATACGATCTACGGGCGCACAGTTCACACTACCTACGAACTTACGCCCGGATCGTATGCGGCGCCTTAAAAAATGAACCAAACCATTATTTCCGGACGGAAATGCCGTAACTTACGCCCGTACGTAGTGGTGATTTCTTCATTTTGCCAGCTTTTTGTTCCAATCCAAAAGGTTCTGTGGGGTGTCCGGGGCTAGGCGAAGATTTCCAAGTAAAAGACCGCTGTTAGATCGCTACGAAGAGCGCTCTGGAAGCGTAAGTACGCTACGGGCGTAAGTTCGCAGTCCGTACATATCCGGCCGCAACTTGCGTAAAGTCCCGGCCGGAGTTTCATACGTATATGTCCGGCCGCGAAAAATATGCGGCCGGACATATACGTAGTGTGAACCTAGCCTAAGGCTGGGTTCACACTACGTATATTTCAGTCAGTATTGTGGTCCTCATATTGCAACCAAAACTAGGAGTGGATTGAAAACACAGAAAGGATCTGTTCACACAATGTTGAAATTGAGTGGATGGCCGCCATTTAATGGCAAATATTTGCTGTTATTTTAAAACAACGGCTGTTTTATTGAAATAATTTTTTATCAGTTATTTACCGTTAAATGGCGGCCTTCTACTCAATTTCAACATTGTGTGGACAGAGCCTTTGCAATATGAGGACCACAATACTGACTGAAATATACGTAGTGTGAACCCAGCCTAACTATGTATTGGGGGCTTTATAGAGACAATTTTCTTCTTGCTGGAGGAGAGTAATGCTGCGTTTACACAGGCAGATTTATTTTACAGATTTTGGAAGCCAAAGCCAGGAATGGATTTGAAAAGAGGAGAAATCTCAGTCTTTCCTATATGACCCGTTCCCTGTTTATAGTCTGTTCCTAGCTTTGGCTTCAAAAATCTGTCAGATAAATCTGCCTGTGTAAACGCACCATCAGGGTCCATTTCCACAGAGAGATTATTTGACAGATTATCTGCCAAAGATTTGAAGCCAAAACCAGGAATGGATTTGAAAAGAGGAGAAATCTCAGGTTTTCCTTTATGACATTATCTCTGTTTATAGTCTGTTACTGGCTTTGGCTTCAAATCTTTGGCAGATAATATGTCAGATAATCTTTCTGTGTAAATGAACCCTCAGGGTGCGTTTACACAGTCAGATTTATCTGACAGATTTTGAAAGCCAAAACCAGGAATGGACTTGAAAAAAGGAGAAATCTCAGTCTTTCCTTTATTACGCATTCCCTGTTTATGGTCTGTTCCTGGCTTTGGCTTCAAGAATCTGTCAGATAAATCTGCCTGTGTAAACGCACCATAAGTTTGCATTTTTCTTTCCAGAGACCATTGTTAATAAAACACCCTACGCCAGCAAGTGGTCCCCAAAACTACAAACAATACACCCTAACTGTAAAGGAAGAGGGTATCAGACACTAAAAAATGTTTTTTTCCTAATCCATAAGCAAGGATTCACTCCATAATGGAGAGTAGAGACTATAAACCACTGCTTTGTTAGGGCTTTATGACATGTGGGTGCACTCTAGCAACAGTAGCTGATTGTAGTGTGTTGCTAAGAAGCAAGTAGGAGAATTTATCCTCCCATCCAGGAAACTGTAATACCACTTTATCATGATAGAAGTGATACAGCTATCACACTTGTGTGCTATTATGCAGCACTCATTCCCCTTGTATAAAGTGCCTAGTTATCCAGTGAAATGGTCCCTATAGATGAACCCTTCTACAATATTGGAACAGGAAGAAAACATTTTTAATATTCTACTACTTTTTTTTGTAGAGCAAAACAATATGATGCAATTCACCCAAATCTTGTAGCTGCTTTTCTTTCTGCTTTTTCCTTTGATCTTATTGACACTTCTTGAAATGAAACATTTAAAGGCTTTACACAATGTCTCTGCGATTAAAATAACAGCCATGTGATTTTAGAAGCTGAAGAAGAGAGGATTTTACGAGTTTCTCAGTGTTTTGTGCTGCTGCCTTTGAGACAGATGCAGGCATTTTATTTTACTTATTACACATAGGATCTTTTGCTGACAGATTAAAATACCTGGTTCCTAACTTTTCTTTTGCTGAATTGTTTCGAGTTGTTACAGTATGATTGGATGAGATTTCTTCAAAGGCTGTGTGCTTACAGTGGGGGAGATTTATCAAACATGGTGTAAAGTGAAACTGGCTCAGTTGCCCCTAGCAACCAATCAGATTCCACTTTTCATTCCTCACAGACTCTTTGGAAAATGAACGGTAAAATCTGATTGGTTGCCAGGGGCAACTGGGCCAGTTTCACTTTACACCATTTTTCATTTTTTTTTAGACAAAGTTATTAGACTGTAGATGGTCCATTTTTAATAGGTAAAGATGAGTGAACCGAGATTTGTTCTGAATTCATAGCCAATTCAAAGTTCATACAAAATTCTGGCCAAGTATAGTACAGTACATTACAGTAAAGAAAAGCGCACATGCAAGGGGTTATCTATAATCCCTTTTAGCTGGGCAATGGGCTTCAAGGCAACCCCACGACATCACACTTTTTCCTTCAATATACAGTTGGAGCAAGTCAGCTCCTGTACAGAGAGCTGAACACATATTTTTACTAGCTAGAGAGATAAGTAGAGGTGTGGAGAGGCAGGGTTAGGGCCCTATTCCACGGGACGATTATCGTTCAGATTATCATTAAGTCGTTCGAATCTAAGCGATAATAGTTGGGTTGCATAGCAGTTAACGATTAATGACCAAACGAGAAATCTTTGATCGTTTCATAAGATCTGGACCTATTTTTATTGTTGCTCGTTCGCAAATCATTCGCATTGAATAAGCCGTTCGGTCGTTCGCAGTAGGGAAGAATGCAATAGCAACGGCAAGACGACAGCAAGAAAGATCATAAGTAGCGATCATCGTTCCATGTAAATCAGTGAACAATTTCAGGTCTTTTGCAATAGCCGTCGTTTGGATCGTTTATCGTTAACGATGATGCAAATGATAATCGTCCCGTGGAATAAGGCCATTAGAGAAGGCTGATTAGGAATCAGGGACCAATAGATAGAGGCAGGGTTAGAGAGGGTTATAAAAGGTTGATTTGGTATCAGGGACAGATAGAGGAATAGTGTGAGAGTAGTGGTGTAAGCTGTGTAGCTCTCAAATTGCTACTGTCCCGTCAATTTATATGCCAGTACACCCTGTCCACAGCTCATCTGTGTGAAGTTATCCCAGTGAGTCACCTGTCAGGTTACGTCAGGAGGCCTGTTCTCAAACTGTGTCTGGCAGCAGAATAACTGCCATTGACAATGACACTTATTCTGCTGCCAGACATGGTTTTACAACAGACCACCAGATGTAAGGTGACAATTGACAGATTTACCCTTTTCCAGGAGAGCTGTGGACGTTGTTGGATTACTGACATACAGTAAATCATTGTATGATCCTGGATGAAGTTACCTAGTGAGTCACCTGTCTGGTGATCATAGGGACACCTTTGGTGTTGGCCAAATGCTGTAGAACTCAGCCAACAGGAAAGCAGGGTAGTATTGTTCAACAGTTACGTACCTGTGGAGTACCTTCAAACTAGCCGCCTGCTACAGATGGGTCAGTAAGTGAAAATGTCTCTCTCAAATAAATTGCATATACCTCATATGCAAAATAATGGCACCATAGGTGAATATTCACAGATAAAGTGCACTAGGCATACATATCACAATAAATGGAAACAAGTTATAAACTGGGATGGTCTTTTACCCAATGGGAAATACTCAAAGTCCTTGACAAGGTACTTGTAAACAGCACTTGTAATGAGTGTTCATTATGGTACAGAGTACCCCTTTATTTTTTTTAAAGAGTCATTTGACACAGCGCCCATATTAAAGTTTTCCTATAAACACCTGCTGTAAACAAAAGAGTCTGGTGACTGCTGTAGTGGTGATGAGCAGGGGCGGATTAACTTTACAATAGGCCCCAGGCTATTGACCAAGCTTGGGTCCCCCAACTCCACTGTAACTTTGACAGGACTAGTGTGGTGTTCATAGTACAGTATTGATAATGTCATGATGCCCTGATTTGTGCAAGATTGTGGTAAAAAAAGAAAGCAGCAGTTATTTTGCAAATCATGGCAGAACTGTAGCCAGGAGACAGTACACCACTGAAAGTAAAAGTCTTTTTGGGTGACTATGGGCCCCCCAGGAGCTCAGGGCCCCGGGCTACCGCCCGAAAAGGACCTGTTATAGTCCGCTTCTGGTGATGAGATAACATAAGACTTCTGCCAGTGTAAATCTGTATAGTGTGGTTTGAAAAAGAAGTCCCTTTTTGCCCTACTTGGCAAGACACTAATGCCTTCTTATGTATAAAGTCTGGCAGGTAGTCCCTTTTGACAGAGCTCCTGGCAACAAACAGGGTCTGGCCATGTACTAGGCCTTTCGCAAAGCTATACACTATAACTTTGTTGAAGTCCTGGACGGTTGCCTTCCTCTGTTCAGGAGATGCTTCACCTGCGTTGCTCCAGACGTCTCCTCATATCCTACTTCTGCTCCTTTCTCTGTTCAAATCATCCGCGAAAGGTCAGTGAAGGAGTAGAAAGTGATGGTGCTGGAGAGGGTGAAGCCTCAATGGGACTGCTGCATGCTCACGGCTTGGCCTTTTTGGGACTGCTGCACACTCACAGCTTGATGGCCTTTTTGGGACTGCTGAATGCACAGGCATGGTGGGTGGCCTCTTTAGGACTGCTAAATGCTCAGGTATTCTGGACAGCCTCTCTAGTACTGCTGCATGCTCAGGCATGCTGGATGTCCTCTCTGGGACTTCTAGACTCCAGTCACATACTTGAGCTTCTGTGTCCAATACAGCTTCCCAGTATGTTGGTTGTGGACTGCATCAATGCATCAAAGTTGCTCCTCATCCCAGCCAGACTCGATAGCCTTCCTGTAGCTGGTCGGTTGTAGAAAGGGCCTTTTAAAAAAAAAGGCTGCATCCTCAAACGCGTTGTTTTAATATGGACTAGCAATCAACAGTATATTAACCTACATAAATATGATTCTAATGACAACAAGAGCTCATGGTGCAAAATTACATCTTATACAGGCCCATAGGTGAAAAAATAATGTTATCATGTAATGTAATAATGTTATAAAAGGCACAGTAAGGCAATTTTAATCAATTTTTTTTTTTTTGGGGGGGGGGGGGGGGGTGAGTAAAAATAGTACAAAAGCTATGAATAAAGATATTATGTCAGTTTTACCTTTGGCTAGGTTCACACTATGTAATTGTGCGGCTGTATTTTTTATGCGGCTGTAAATGTGCGGATGAAACTACGGCCATGGGAAAAAATAGACATGCGGCTGCAAACATACGGTTATTTACTTGGAAATCTGGTTCAACTAAAAATAACAATTAAAATCTTAAGAAAGTGATGCAAACATCTCTGGATGCATCTGGGAAAGCAGGGAAACAGTTTACATGAATCGCTATTACCGGGGTTTGCGATCCTCTGCAGTATGCCGATGCCGATGCCTCTCATGTTTAATATATTGAATTAATAAAACACATTTTCGTTGTAATAAAGTCCCTTTCATTGTTCAATAATTAAATTTAAACGATTCCATCATTTTGCAATTAAATATACTGTTAAAATAAATATATATATAAATAAATGTATATTTATATATACATTTATTTTTTGACAGTATATTTAATTGCACAATGATGGATTCGTTTAAATTAAATTATTGAACGAAACTGATTTTATTTCAAAATGTGTTTTATTAATTAAATATTAATTAGTACAGGAAGCTCCAGTAAGCCGTTAATTCATATTGCCGGCAATAGAGCATTCTGTACTAATCATCACTTTACTTTAATTAAAACATCAAATGTTTCTTCTAATTATGTTATCACAATAGCATTATTAGAAGAAACATTTTGAATTATATGTGCGCTCAGCTGATTGGCTGATCGGCTCAGCACACATATAATTAGCGGGTCCGCAGCACAGTGACTTCATTGTGCTGCGGACCAGTGAAGAGGACACATCGGGGTGAGTATAGAGCTCTCCCCACCCCCTCCCCAGCACTGCACCCCTCCCAGCAAGGAAGGGGGGTCACTTAACCCCTTCCTTGCTGGGATGGGTGCAGTCTGAAATCAGTCTGGCCCCCAAGGGGTTAAGTGACCACCCTTCCTTGCTGGGAGGGGTGCAGTGCTGGGGAGGGGGTGGGGAGAGCTCTATATTCACCCCGATGTTGTCTCTTCGCTGGTCCGCAGCACAATGAAGTCACTGTGCTGCGGACCGGCTCTTTATATGTGCACTCAGCCGATCAGCCAATCAGCTGAGCGCACATATAATTCTAAATGTTTCTTCTAATAATGCTATTGTGATAACCTAATTAGAAGAAACATTTGATGTTTTTATTAAAGTAAAGTGATGATTAGTACAGAATGCTCTTTTGCCGGCAATATGAATTAACGGCTTATGGAGCTTCCTGTACTAATTAATATTTAATTAATAAAACACATTTTCGTTGAAATAAAATCAGTTTCGTTGTTCAATAATTTAATTCTAACAAATCCATTATTGTGCAATTAAATATACTGTCAAAAAATAAATATATATATAAATATACATTTATTTATATATATATTTACTTTAACAGTATATTTAATTGCACAATGATGGATTCGTTAGAATTAATTACAAAGAAAATGTGTTTTATTCATTTAATATATTAACTATTAGAGACATCGGCATTCGGCATCATTGCCGGCTGTTTTTGAAGTACTCCGTACGGACCGCCTGTCGATCCACGGCCGCATTTCCAGCCGCAAACAATGGTCTTGTTCATTTTTTACGGGTCCGTTTACGATGGGGCCGTAGATTCATACATAGTGTGCACTGTGCAGCCGTATATCGTATACTTTCCAGCGTACGCATAAACCACCAAAAATACTGCCGCACAATTACAGCCGCAAATACAGCCGCACAGTTACATAGTGTGAACCTAGCCTTAAAGTGCATTATGTGCGGAACTCCCCTACAAAGTTACAAAATTGCTTTTTTTTTTCCAATTTAACCCCATAAATAATATTTTTCGGGTTCCCTCATAACGTTTATGGTAAAAGGGTGCCATTACAAAGTACACTTGTTCCTGAAAAAAAAAAACAAGCACTTACATTGCCCTGTAGATGGAGAAATAAAAGTGCTATAGCTCTTAGAATGCAGGGAGGAAAAAATTAAAATCCAAAAATGACAATTGGCCTGGTCATTTAGGCCATTGTGGTCTTTGTTATGAAGGGGTTAATGGCATACTGTGTTAGCTATAGTTATTATGATGAGGCTACCCCTTTGGTCCCCCCCAACTCTCAATTAGCAGTGTCCTCCTATGCATTTTAAAGAATGACTGGTGACTGGTTCAACCAGCTCTATGTGTTCTATCCTATGTATAAAAGATGTCTAGAAGACCAGTATAGATAAAACACTTTCTGCCTTTTGACTTAAACCTTTTTCTCATTGTAAGCTCTTGTGAGCCGTGTGTGTGTGTGTGTGTGTGGGGGGGGGGGGGGGGGGGGGATGGTGGGGGCATAGGGTATTATAATTAATTTAGGAGGCAAAGTGTAATGCATGTATGGTGTGTAATATAAAAAAATCACTGTGTTTATCAGGGGTGGGGAACCTTTTTTATAGTCAATGGCCGTTTGGGCATTTATACCATTAAGGTCATACACTACTTGGCTGCCACACTCCGTGTTATGCTGTGCACAGCAGTGGCATAGTGTGGGTTGGCAGCACCTGGGACAAGGCAACGTATTGTGCCCCTTGCTGCCCCAGGTATTGTAGTTAAACCCTTTTGATATGTCTAGTATTATAGTTAATCCCCCTAGATTACCCATAGTATTGTATTTAACCCACAGTGATGCCCCTGGTATTGTAGTTAACCTCCATGATTCCCCCTGGTATTGTAGCTTACCCCCCATGATGCCCATGGTATTGTAGTTAACCCCCAACGATACCCCTTGTATTGTAGTTAACCCCAATGACACCCTAGTATTGTAGTTAACCCCTATGATGCCCCTTATATTTTAGTTACCCTCCATGTTACCCATAGTATTGTAGTTAGCCTCCATGATGCCCCTTATATTTTAGTTAACCCTCCATGTTACCCATAGTATTGTAGTTAACTACCATGATGCCCCTAATATTGTAGTGATACTGTTGCCCCCTTAGGGTGCCTTCACACATACTGGATCCGCAGCAGATTTCACGCTGCAGGTTTGCAGCGAAATCCGCTGTGGATCCTGGTACTGTGAAGGTCTATGGGTTACATATCTGCAGCGGAATTTTCATTCCGCTGCGGATATGTAACCCGGTCCCTTTAACCCCCCCTCAGCCCCGGCCCAGAGCATACATCACCTGCTTCAGGCTCCTGCTTGCTTCAGGGCCTCCCAGCAACTCCCGGCGGTCAGCCAATCGGTGCGCTGCCCCGCCACAGCGCACTGATTGGCTGACCGCCGGGAGATGCCGAGAGGCTCTGAAGCAAGCAGGAGCCTGGAGCAGGTGATGTATGCACCAGGGCTGCCCCCATCCCCCACCTTACATTACCTGCTTGGCGCTGTGGCTGTGTGAAGCTCCTGGCTCCCCTCGCTCCTCATCAGCCAATCAGTGCACGGCAGCACTGATTGGCTGATGAGGAACGAAGGGAGCTTCACACAGCTGCGACGCTGAGCAGGTAATGTATGCTCTGGGCCGGGCCGGGGCTGTGGGCGGCCAAGGACTAAAGGGGTGGGGTCACATATCCGCAGAGGAGTAAAAATTCTGCTGCGGGTATGGGACCCCACAGAACCTCACTATACCAGGAGATCCGCAGCAGATTTTGCAAATTGCAGCGTGAAATCCACAGCGGATCCGGTATGTGTGAAGGCACCCTTACTCTTTCTTCATTTCATCAGTGAACAGTGTCACCTAAGTGTTGCTTCACAGCAGTTTGGCCTCATTTCTCAGCTGGGGAGAGGGTCCAACTGTCAAGAAGCTCTGCCTAGTCAACACTGGTAAACTGAAGCGATTTTAGAGCAGATAGGTCACAGTGCATTCTGCCTGTCTGTGCCTCATCAATATTGTGTTCACTTGTAAGGCTTGGCGAGATGGTGGGGGAAACAACAACTGTCAGCATACCCTTACCTTTAATCAGGTCATACTAGGAGCAGTAGTGTTACATGTTAAAAAAATCTGGAGTGTGGGAACCTGACTTGGCAAGTGACAAATTTGTTTATTAGAGTAGAAATAATTTTCCATGGTGCGCTACAATCAGGGCATTAATCACGCTAAGGCTATGTTCACACAACATAAGTTCCATACTAATCACGGCCATTGTTGCAATGTCCGTGATTAGTACGGAACTTACGTTGTGCTAAAGGCTGAGGGAATCCCAGGCGGAGTGTATACACATAGGGGGAGATTTATCAAAGGGTGTAAAATTTAGACTGGTGCAAACTACCCACAGCAACCAATCACAGCTCAGCTTTAGGCAGTGCTGAAAGGAAAGCCGAGCTGTGATTGGTTGCTGTGTCAGTTTGCACCAGTCTAAATTTTACACCCTTTGATAAATCTCCCCCATAGTATACACTCCGGCTGGGATCCCAAGCGGCCGCAGAAAACCCTGTCAGTTCACACAATTGAGCGTGGGTACTGCGGTATTGGCCGGAATGATCTTTTCTGAGACTGGCCGTAAACAAAACCTAAGTAGGTAATTAGTTAAAAGTTTAATTCCTAATGCTGGGTCTACACAGAACAATAATTCGCCCAATCGAACGATTTACAAATTTGAAGCAACGATTTGGTTTTTATAACGATCATTGTTTAGAAAAAATTGTTAGAAGATTCGTAAGAAAAATCGTTATTGCGATCATTTTTAAGATCGTTTAAGGCCATCTTTTACATAGGGTGAATCTTTGAAAGACTGTTTACACAAAGTGATCTGCGAATATTTAGCGAACGACGGACGACGATTTGAGAACGTGTTCAAAGATCAAAATGAATGATTTTTCGCTCATCGCTTGATCGTTTGCTGTCGGTAATCATTCCGTGTAAACCCAGCATAACCCTGATTAGGCGTGGTGAATAACAGAATGCACAATCCATCTGATTTGCATTTGGGAAAAGTCTACACACCTTACACATAAGATGTCGGCGATCCACTGAAATTGGGGTTTTGCTGACATTTATACCATATGTGTGGGGGCAGACAAAAGCTACTTCATTAACATTCAGGTACTACTCTAGGTAGATCTTCTGCTTTTTTTATCTCCTCTTGCTCTAACTAGAACTACTTCTGCATCTCTTGGAACTCTGCATCAAATAAAGTAACATACTGTAAATAACCTAAAGCGTACCTATTATACAAGCATAAGATCTATAAAACTGCAACTGTAGCCACCTCATTGCTATTGCTCATCAAACAAAGCACAGCCTGTCTTCACAAGCATTGTTGTATTTCTTTTCCTTACTCTGTATTGTAAGCTTATTTGAACAGATTAGCCTTTAGGTATGTCTTTGATTGTAATTTTCCCTGTATTATGTTTTTCTAAAAACTACTGTACTACAAGATATAAAGGCAATATGGCTATCCCTGTTAATAAGAATCATGACATTTATGTATTTGTCCAATCTAATCGGACTGATAGAATTGATTTTCCAGAGTAATTTGTAGTTTATCAGATTAGACTCTATAAAGGTGTGCTCATATGATATGAAGCTAGAAGTGATTGTTAACTAGGTTACATACAGTACTTGTAGGAAATGATTCACATTTTAGAAGATAAATGGAGCACAGGATTTTTAAAAGAATTGCCTTAAAACCAAGAAGAAATGAGTAACATTGATTAACTTGATTGAATGCTGTCTGTCAAGGGGTGAGATATAATAAACCGCAAGTAAACCGTTATTGTGTTGGAAGCAGGAGGAAAAAATAGGTAAGCATAAGGCTGGGTTCACACTACGTTTTCCTATCCATTTTTTTCATTCGTTTTTGGAAAAAGACCAATGCTTATTAAATCAGTCATGTAGCTAGGCCTCTGATTTGTCCGATAATCGATAATCAATGTAAAAGGGCCTATAAGGATAACTGCTAAATCGGCATAAGGCTCTCCCCCCAGGACAAGTGAAGGTAACACATCTGGTCCTAGTAAAGAGCTACAATAGCACAATTGCTGAAAATGTTACCACTAGCTTTTATAGAAAACTGTCCCATCAAACAGCTCGTCTTATATGAGCCTGTTTAGAGACAGCCTGGTCACAGGCAGGAGTACCTAATATATGAGGATCAGAGGATCAGGCAAGGGTTTTTAATGTTATGTCTGATCAGTGTGCCTATAGTTTGCCTCTGTTCATCACTGCTAATTTTGCCTCTGTTTTTTTTTTTTTTTCTAATTTCTGTTGCTCCAATTACATAGACAATTACTGTCATTTAATCTGACAATTTAATGAGTTGTCCAGTTGCAACCTATTGTCAGTAAGAGCCCTATAACAGGGGGACAATTATCATGCAAAGAATCATTATATCGTTCAAAATTTAAATGGTAGATAATTGTTTCGTGTGTATGCAGGCAACGATCGAAAAATTGTTCATGTGTCGATTGCATCTTTTCAGCTTACCATAAAATCATTGTTAATAGTTCGCTTATCGTTAGCTAATGGTTCGCTAAATGTACACATCGGTCATTCAATTGTTGGGATCAGAAGGAGTAAATGATCATAGTAACTAATGAATGTCGTTCTGTGTGTTATGGTGACTATCATTCTGTGTGTTATGGTGAACAATTTCAGGTCGTTCCCAAAAGCTCTAGTTTGCAATCCTCAATCAGTGGTTAATCAAATGGTTAAAAAATCTCTTTGTCTAGTAGGACCCTAATATCTGGCTGCAAATAGGAATTGTCCTTACTGGCAGCTTTATAAGTAGACAAAGATTTTTTTGCCCATACTATCAGTTGCACCTGTCATATATTTCTTACATCATCAGTGCATGCTTCACTATACTGTATATAAACATGTCAGAGTTAGGTCCCTTTTATATGACATGTCTAACACCAGGTTCATAATTTCAAGGATTGCCATGACAGCCATTGAATGTCTGTGTAACTATAAATGGTGCGTTTTCAGCAGGGACAAGCGAGATGTATAAAGCAGATTTTACAAATTCATATGATGACTAGTGAAAAGTGACATTATACTGTACAGAAGAATGAGACTGCAGTTCCACACAGCATGATGATAGGCATTATGTCACTCAGCAGTAACATTGATGAGGTTGATGTGGAATAGATTTCTGTAATATATCTTCATTTTTAAGGTTTATGGCAGAGCTCCACAACCAAAGGTTGTGACTGGTGACTCTGGGGTGGATGCAGTTAAATTTCATTACAATAATTTAGAAACAGGTTTTATGGGGAGGTCTACCTTAGACAAATCTTCTTCATATGCCCCTATTAAGGCATATGGATGTAATTGAGGATAAGATCTGCTCTTGCTTAGTTTTTGGAAAGTATGTCTGTGCATGACATAAGCAGCCTATTGAATTCACTACGTAAAACTTAATGGCAAATAATATTTAAAGCTAATGTACTGTACCATCAGGTACATTGCCTAAGATTTTTTACCGTAATGGATCAGCGCCAGTGCGGGGATGCCGGTGGCGCAGTGCTTTTCTTGAACCGCTTCTTGCACATTTCTGGCCCCCCACGACTTCTTGATATACCTCCTTCAAAGATTCTTTCAGCAATGATTAAAGATGTACTTAATTTAAAGGGAAACCCCAGGTAGAGGTTAAAAAAAAGTGAAACGCATTACTTACCTGTCTTTCCCAGTTTTGAAACTATCAAAAATCCATTTGTTTGGGGGGGGGGGGGGGGGGGGGTTCCTCTGTTTTGTGTTTCTGTTCTTCCTGGTTTGGCATTTACCAGAATGCAATGCTTTCCCTCATGTGATAATCACAGCCCCCACCCATTACAATTAGAAAAAAAATTTGTGCAGCTTCTGGCCGGTTAGAGATGGTGAATCAGTCAGGGGATTGGGGGATCCAGCCAAGCCTCCTGTGACATCACACTCTGCCTCCTGTCTGCATCATCAGCAAACACACACAATGTGAGACAGAGGCATGGAAGATTTGCCTCCTAGGTGGGGAGAGCAGCAGGAGCAGGAGTCGATGTGAATTGGTCCAAACTCAAAATGTGCACCAACTTATGTCGGGGTGTGGTGTGCCAGACTTTCAGGGAACACCTCAACTCCCCTATACAATGAAACTTCAAGAAAAAATGTACTGACTCAACTGTTGCAATTCTCTTCTTTTTCTTTAATATTCAATATTTTTGCAGTTACAATAGTAAGATCATTCAATGCATAATCACACCCAAGTGCATCGGATACTCAAATGGACGCCGTCGTTGCTTCCGGCATGGTTGCTGTTGGAGTCCTTGTATCCTTTAGTAGGCAGAGACCTCCATGATGGTAAGGATGTGAATTGGCACAGGGGCCATTTTTTTCACTTCCTAGATTTCTATCAGGAAGTGATGGCATAACTGTACAGATACAGTAATACATTGTATAGACACATCTATATAACTAGTAATGTACTTTTAATAAAAAACAAGTTTTTCTTATCCGGAGTTTCCCTTTAAGGCACCTCTTCTCCTAAATTTATTCTTGCAAGAATATGGTGATTGAAGGTGAGGAAGGTAAAGGTATATTAAAGCCCTTGACTGTCTTCTGCTTTCCTTCTTTTAAGTTCTACTGTTCTATTGTTAGCTGAAATTTTGAGCAATCTTTGAATAGTTGCTGGGACTGTTGGGCAGTTTGAACATTAGTGGTTTGGTATTTCCTTGATAGCAGAGTACTGGTAAAGAAGCTTGGCACCTGGTAAAGAGGACCTGTCACTATGTTAAAGTAAGGAAACCAGGGCTCACTTAGGGGCTTTTGATTGCTCCGAAAAGTATGTGAAATAAACTTGAAGTTTGCCTTAAAATAATATCAAACCAGAGGTCCTCTTTAATATGACTATAACATACAGCGAGTGTGGACCCACTGTGCTACTTAACCAGCTTGATTTTGGGCCACACCAGGAAGCGGAGTCTAAGTACCCTCTAGGTCTTCACCCTGTATCCTACTCCAGGATGCAGAAGCTGGACTTTTGCAGCTAGAGAGCACCAGGTTGCTCCAGAAGTGTGGTCCCAGTATGAGCAGCAGCTTGTTCCCACAAACCAGTTAGTGCTAGACACCGGGGAACAGGCCGAGTACGTGTGGTTAGCAGGAGAGTCAGACAGGCAAAGGGTCAGGGCAGTCGGCTTCACAGGCAGAGTCAGCAATGGGAGAGGCACTGTTAGGAATGTGACTTTGCGCTCCTCAGTCCGTGACGGGCGGCCGAGGAAGCGCTGAATTTCTGTCTGTGTTTGCACTGAATGAACTGTGTTTTACTTTCTAGCCACACCTGCCTTGCCTGTCAGACTTCTGGCAGTGCAGGGGTTACTGCACTGCTAGATCTGTTCAGCTGAGCTTGGTGCTGGGATCAGGGCTGGTCCAATCAGCTGCTGGACCTAGTCTCTGATCCAGGATAAAAAGCAGTCAGATCCTCATTTCCCTGCTGGCTATTAGTTGTTTCTAGTCCCAGCTCCCCTGCTCCTTTCCCAGCGTTCCCTGTCCTAATTCCCTTGCTATTGCTCTACCCGTGTTCTGACCTCTTGCCTGACATTTGACTATCCGCTCTCCTTCTGATTTTGTACTGCGTTGTCTGTTTGGTTTTGACCCTGCTAGTTGACTATCCTCTATTGTGTTTTGTTTGTCTGTCTACGTTTTGTGTATTCACCTACGCAGTGTAGGGACTGACTCTGTGGTTGTCCGCGACCGTTTAGGGTCGACTGAGGCAAGTAGGCAGGTGACTGTGGGTGGGTTCAGATCTAGGGCCCACTGTCTCTTGTCTTGTCTACGCCTGCCAGTCATGACAGGCACATGGTACAGACAGGATAGAAAGTGTAATCTGAAGAACAAGTACAGATCAGAATTCACAGGAAGTCAGCAGACTAGCAGAAACACACCTTAGTATGGAATGGAGTCCAGTAACGCTGAGGCAGAAAGGAGCAGGTAGAGCTGGTTTTACATGGTACATGTGGCTCTGGATTGGTAGATGGCATTAGAAGGTGGAGACAAGCTACCTCTATAAATGCAGAGCAGTTGGCCGCATCGCACCGTAGTGGCCAGAGGTGTCAGTGCAGCAGAATGTGGAAGAATACGCAGGAAGACACAAACAATCCCAGGACGAGCAAGAAACATAGCAGAGAAGCGAAAAGGATGGCACCGCAGCTGGAGAGGGTTGTCTGGCAGCATTACATATTTACTGGAAAATGGAAAAATGAAACGTATGGATGCTATAGACCCAACTGACATACTGTCCCACATGTTTCCTAGGATGTCGGACCAAAAATGAATACTTTGTTATTCTCTATAGGCATCATGCATTTTATCCACCTAAAGTGGATTAACCTCTAAGGATGGTCAACCAGAAGGTTTCCATAATATACCTACCATACTCAGGATTCATTTATCTTAATATTATTGTAGCAAGGAGTATCTTTGAGCTTTTTCTTTTAATACATAGACTTCAATTACCCAAATTAGTATTCATTATGTAATTTACTATTATTGTATCGTGTAATAGTACTAAGAGAGGAAATGGGCTGCATACGTTTTATTAATGTGATGTATTGAGGCAATATTACATGTAGATAGTTAAATTGCATGGTGTAAGAGACTCTCCACAAGAACTGTCACCGCTCTTTTCTGCTTGGTGATATGTGTAATTATGTATCACAAAGAACTGAGATACATCATGTTACAATCCGGTAACCATTGCTTTCAGTGTGGGACTAAAAATTGTAACATGAACATTACTACCTATGATGCTGTGATTCCCATAATTAGATGAGTGATTGTTTAATTATGATCTCAACAACCAATTGCTGTTTAATTTCCCCAGTGCAATCATTATTTGAGGCTCAGAACTCATGAAATAAGGCCAAATGGTAGCACAGCATGTGTCAGTGTGTATGCTGGAATGATTTTCAACTTTTCACAAGAAGAATACTATATATGTACAAGCTTCTTTTCATATTTTCCTATATTGATACAGCACAGAGGCTGCAGAGTTACAAGTTGGATAAACAGTGGCGCTCGGGGCACCCTCCACTGCTCATTAATATCTGGTGCCGAAAGTTCAATATAGCTATATAGTTATTTTTTCATGCATTTTTTATTGAGTTTTGAAATATATACAGCAGAAAAGAGTAATTACAGTGGTGCCTTGGATTACAAGCATAATTCGTTCCGGGACGGGGGCGACAGGTCCTCTTTAAACCAAAGCAAATTTTTCCATAAGAAATCATTGATATGCAGGCAATTGGTTCCACACCCCAAAAATAATGGTTTTATATTCTGAATAATATGTAAAACAAATGAAACAAACATTTATAAGCAGCTGAATATGTCATATTATAAGTTACTGTACAGTATAGCAATCAGCATGTGGTGTATAATGTATTGTAACTGCATAAACCTGAAAAAACAGCAGCAGTTTGTAGATACAGGATGGAACTGCAGATCCCCATAATGCAGTAGTGTAGTACAACAGGCTAGAATAGAAAAACAAAAGGGGAGAGGGCGGGGGCGCCTCCTGGTGTAATAGGTTTAAAAAGGGGATACCGATAGGCAGAAATAGTGAGTTGCACTCACCTAGTAGAGTTGTGCAGAAATATAGGCACAACTCTTACAGCACATAGAACAAAAGAGACACCGCAGCTCCTGCAGGGTACATCGGGAGAGACGTACGATAGGCAATCTTGTATCAAGCCAATCTTGTATCAAGTTAACTTGAGAAAGGCCCCCTTGTACCTGGCGGCCAAAACGCGTTGTGTTTGTAAAATAAATTCCTAATATCTGGATTTACCTACGTAATGGTGTGGTTCCCTGAACATACTAATCCGGGACTCCATGGTCCAATAGCCCGTTGTGGCTTGATACAAGGCTAGAATAGAGAAGCAGGGCTGCTGTGAGAGGTCTGTGTGGTCACATGACAGCAATGGGGAAGGGGTGTGTGTTCACATGGACCAATCAGGACTGATAGAGCTTGCAGGGAGCATGAAGGAATGAGCAGTGTATATGTGGGCACATACATGCAGCACTCTCTGTCCGGGGAGAGAGGGGTTACAGCTATGATATTACTTCCACAGTCCTGTCCCCTGATGCAAGCCTCAGCCAGAAGTAGATCTGCTATGATTTGGAAGGTGAGGGAGACTTCCTGGGTCAGAGTACAGAGCTGTAGACCACACTATGCAGACCATGCCCCTCCTCCACTCGCGCTCCCACCTAGTACATGGAGCTCTTAGACCAAAGCAATGCTCTTAAACCAAGTTAGAATTTTTAAAAACCGTGAGCTCTTTGCATGTACATATGCTTGTCTGCAGATGGTAACAACAATGGCTAAATAAATGATAAATATTTAAAATGGGTATTTCTATCTTAAAGGGGTTATCCAGCACTGCAAAAACATGGCCACTCTCCCCCCGCTCATGTCTCCAGATTGGATGTGGTTTGAAACTCAGTTCCATTGAAGTAAATGGAGCTTAATTGCAAACCACACCTGAACTGGACAAAAGAGTGGGGGAAAAGTGGCCATGTTTTTGTAGTGCTGGATAACCCCTTTAACCCTTAGAGGACCCAGCCAATTTTCATTTTTACACTTTCGTTTTTTCCTCTCCGTGTATAAAAGGCCATAGCATGTGCATTTTTCCACCTAGAGACCCACATGAGTCCTAATTTTTTGTGCCACTAATTGTACTTTGCAATGGAAAATGTCATTTTTGTCTAAAATGTGCCGGGAAACCAGAAAAAAATTATTTGCATGGTGAAATTGAAAAGGAAAAAAAAAACACTTTTTGGAGGGGGCAACCGACATTAAAAATTGGCAACCGACATGACAAATTGCTGAGAAGGGAGACAGAGTTAATAATGAGAACAGAAGCGATGGGACTGATGGGGTTAAATGATCGCTCTGACTTACATAGATATAAATAAATAAGTAACAGCGATATCTCTGGTTTTTACTATAGTATTGGATATTGTGTAACTTTTTTGTTCTTTGTGTATCTTTTAAACATTGTTTTTATGATAATGTGTATATGATTAATACGTCTTTATAAGGACAAGGTTATGGAGTGACGTCAGGGTCCGAGAGAAAGCGTGAACGTCATTACGTGAAACAGGCTGTCGCCCGCTCACTCACTTGACCGCGTCCTGTGTTCCCGAGATGAGACTTGAATAAAGTTTAGCAACATTATTACTGATGGCTGGGTGAGTGCCTCATCTTTAACTTCTATACGAAGACTTTGTTTCCATGCATCTGTGACTGCTGATGATTGAGCACCACCCTTATCGGAGGGCGAACTAGTCACAGTTCACATGCTGCTGCATGCACTGATCAGTAGTGCCGAGGTGTATTTGCTTTTGGTGAGACTTTGTTACAATCTTTCTAGATTTGATGCAACCAAAAATGTGCAATTTTGCAGTTTGGAATTTTTTGTGCTTACGCCGTTTACCGTGTGAGATCAGGAATATGATCATTTAATAATTCAGGCGAATATATATGCATGCGGCGATACCAAATATGTTTATTTATTTTTATTTCTAAAATGGGAAAAGGGGGTGATTTAAACTTTTATTAGGGGAGGGAATTTTTTTATCAATAAAAAAAACTTTTTTTAACACACTAACTAGAAGTCCCCTTGGGGTTAGCGTTATTCCCCCTGGGGTTAGGATTGTTCCCCCTCGGGGACTTCTAGTATCACTGCTCTCATCTCTCATTGAGATCTATGCAGTATAGAGCCGAGCCGAGAGCAAAAGAATGCCAAGTCGGGATCAGCGCCATTACGGCGCAGACCCTGGCCCGATACAGATGCGGGGATTGCTCCTCCACGATCGCATCGCGCACGCGGGGGGGGGGGGGGGGGGGGCGATATCCCCACTGGAACAGCAATGATGGGGGAAATCCAGCATCTAAATGCCTAATAGCCCCCCTCTGAACTCCCGTAGCGACACCAGGACGTACATTTTCATCCTGGGTCGTTAAGGGGTTAGAGTGTACCCATCGTTTGTAAAAACTTTTGACATGTCATAGAGACGTATAAAAAGATTTGAACACCCAGATGGGAGAATGAGCCGGGAGAAGATATGCTGCAGCACTGTCCTCTCCCTGCTCTGTTAGAAAAGCACAGAGCGGGGAGTGGACAGTGCTGCATTGTGTCTTCTGCCTGTTTAATCTCCCAATTGGTACAGATCTGAACACTCAGACCCAGACTGATCAAAGCTTTTGAGATGTCTCTATGACATGTCAAATGTTTTTATGAATGACAGGTACGCTTTAAACATTCATGGCATATTTACAGGATGTGCCACACATATCTGAATTATGGGGGCCTTACCTCTGAGATCTGCTCCTTGACTCCCTGTAATGTCTGGTGAGGCAGCTGATGGATATTTCATAGATGTCTAAGATGGGAATAAGCCTTTACGCTAGCTGGACCTGAAACATCCGTGTAAATTTTATCTTCCATAAAAATTTTACATTTCCTCTGTATGTCTTGGGACATGTGCACTAAAGCCTCATTTATGTGTTATAGACAACATATAGCACCATCTTTTGACGTGTAGAATTCAGCATTGCAAGCATATGGTATTTGTCTCTTTAAACTTGCTACTTATATATAGAATAAGAAGGAAAATATTTTATAACTTATTTAGTCAGTGGCAGAGCCATTCCTGATGTTTTTGATAATTGACTCCATTTATATTTCATTTCTCCCTGTACAATGTCTTGCTTGTCAAGTCCTGTTGAGTCGCTATGCTCTGTAGTGTCCACATGATAGAGTTGTAGAGATCTTTGTGCAGGTGTTCAGAAGCACAGAAGTGCATCCTTTTAGTTATACATTCATGTTTTTTCAAGATAAGTCGATTTGTGTTTTACTATGTGTGAATAAATGCCAAGAACTGCACTCCTGATGTTCTAAAGTGGCTTGTTTGTCCTGTGCCAAGACTTATTGAACGGTCATTTTTCTATGAAAAAAATACGTTCACACATAGTATTTCCGTCAGTCTTTTGGTCAAAATTTTTTCTATAGAAATCGGGAGTGGAACTGACATAGCAAAATTATATTGGAGAGATTTGCATTTCTGTGTTTTCAACCCACTTCTGGTTTTGGTTGCAAAAAGAAAGACAGAAATACTATGTGTGACCATAGCCTAAATTTCTATTTTGGCTGTATTCTGGAGTGAAAGGCATTAATTGAGTCTTCTTTGAAGGGAATATATTGTAGATGAAAAGTTCACTTTAAATATACTTTATTTTTGTGATTAATTTATATTTCACTTGTGAGTTTTTACATTTTAAAATAATCCTGAAATATTACATATTCAGGTGATCATATTCAGTAGTCATTGCATTATCATCAGGGCCGGGATTATAATGAAATATACATCTCTATTATACAGCCGAAGTCCCACATTGGATGCACCATTGAAAATAGATGATGAGGACCGCCACTGAAATTCTGCAGAAGCTGCATCTTTAAAGATTTATGCACAATAATACACTTAGGGTTAAGGTAGTGCCCCTATCATTTTTTGTATGGAATATTAAAATGCCCCCCCCCCCCCCATTTTGTTTTTCAGGTGATACTACAGTCACATTAACAGAATCATTTTTGCTATCTGGCCATATTCTAAAATTAAAAATTTACATAGCTTTTTTCTATATGATGTTGCAAAGGCAACTTTTCTATATAATGTTGCAAGCTAGTAGCTAAGCACTTTACAAGTTTTTTTTTCTAACATGTAAAATTCCATTGGCTTGCCTTCTACAGGGAAACCAGGACACTTGTTTCAGATACCATTAAGACCCACATACAGTGGAATGACAGGTGGGCCTAATGCTTTATAGGGGCACAAACGGGCCTAATACTATGAAGGGGTCAATTACTATATATGGACTGCACATAGAGCTACTACTCTACAGTACTAATACTATATAAGGTCCTAACTAACATTTTGGGACACAGGGGGTGGCTTATAGTATATGGGGGCACAGAGGTGGGCTAATACTATTTGAGGGCACAAAGGGGTGCTAATACTGTATGGAGGCACAGTGGTATACATAATACTTTATAGGGGCACAGAGAGGCCTAACATACTATGAGTATGAGGGCACAGAGGTGGGCCAAACTACTATATGGGGAGATAAAGGTAGGCAATACAGATGGGCAGTCTGTATAGAGCTGAGTATGCTGCTGGAGTGAGCAGCCTAAAATGTTTGTCTGGCAGATTCTGTAAAGAGAAGTTGTTGACAGGAGAAGTCTTCATAGTTTGGGTCAGCTGAATGAATGAGAATGATATCACCTGTTATTTCCTTAGAGACGGTGTCATTTGTGAGTCACTGGATGTAACTGCAGTGCAATCACTTATTTAGTCTGCAGAGCCAGTATAGAGCAAGTATATTGGTCTTTGTATAGTGGATTTTATTGAGTAGTAGTGTAATGGTAATCCGTGGTTAATATTATTATTACTTGTTCGTTGTAAACTGGTACTATTAATATTATTGTTCTTGGCATATTGGATTTGATCAGTAACAGTATAGTAATGGTAGTGGTCATAATTAGAGATGAGCAAACTTTTTAAAGTTTACAAACTTATGGCATAACATTTTTATTAGTTTAAACAGAACCTTAAACAAACCACACTAAAACATTAAAATTGCATGTGTTTAGATGTTTTGGTTCGGTTCAGCTGTTTGCTCATCTTTACTTACCTATCTGCGCTCACGGTTTCCGATGGCCCCTGCAATCAAAATCCTGCTCATCCAATCACTAGCTATGTCTCAATAATTGGCTGAGCATGGCTGAAGACACCAGAGACACAGAGAAAGACAGAGATAGGACAAGTGAGCATACCATTTTTTTGGTTTTTGAGATGTGCCATGTTTACTGAATTTTAAAGCGAAGGTTGCAAACATTAGCTTTGTTAACTAAGCAATCTTTGCAAACTTTTTTGCGATTGCAGCTTCATTCATCCCAAGTAATGATGTACTCTTTGTATACTGGTATAAATAGTAATATTTGTCTCAAAATACTGTATTTGGTCAGTAACAATACGGTGGTAATATATGCTACTTATATGCAAGTGTTATTTGGTAACTTTATTTTAGAGCTATATGGTTTGTCATGCAAGGAAAATTGTCTTATCTATGTAAAAAAAAATTTTTTTTGTAAAATTGTATGTTTTTTATGGAAATCGTTAACTAAGCGGTGAATGCTTAAGTGAATGTCTCCTAACACTGCTGTTACAGAGAAAAGTGAGGTTGCTAAAGGTGGGTCCCTAAAATGTTTGTTTTCCTCTGGGATGTTCTCCGGATGTTCACGCATGCGCGCTTAAGGGCCTATTACACGGGTCGTTTAGTGGAGCAAACGAGCGCTTTCAGCGCTCGTTTGCTCCTTCTTCCCCACTCGCTGCTGCTGCTATTCAACGCGGCTGCAGAGACCGGGTGAGTGCAGGAGGGGAGCTGCGGGGAGGCTGCTCGGAGGATCGCTGATCGTCTGAGCAGCCCATAGGATATAGCAGCGTCTGCTGCCGACGCTCCTATTCAACGGAGCGACGGCAGCAGATCACTGCTATATCAGTCTCTTGTTTTTCAACATGTTGAAAAACAAGCGACTGCAACGATCAGCCGACATGAACGATGTCGGCTGATCGATGCACTCTATTCCACGGGACGATTATCGTCCGTAGCAGCCGATATCGGCTGAATACGGACGATAATCGTTCCGTGGAATAGGGCCTTTAGTCATGTCTAAAGCCGTATAGGAGCGTAATGATTAAAAGACCGCATGCGGCCAATTGGAGTTGTGAAATCAATCACATGGCAAGGAACTGTGTTTGTTTATTGTTTCAGCTGTGTATGTTGCAAAAAAAATTGGACTGAGTATTTAAATCACAAAAGGCATGTATATGCAGTGTTGTTTTTTTGCTACCTCAGGAGTGTGTGCGTGTATAGGTCCCATCATTTCTGATTTTAAATTCAGAGTGAACATGATCTGCTTTATGCAATATAAGAAGAAAAAACGCAATAGACACGAAACGCATGGGTATAAAGTGTGTACATAGGAAAAATATATAAATCTTTTTAGAGAGAGGTAGCAATATAAGGATGTGCGGTACGCAGGTCAAAACATTTGTAATGACAACTACCAATGTATTATAACTCAGAATGAATCTCAAAAGATGTTGTGAACAAGAAAAAATACGGGATTTATAACTCAGGACTCGGAGCACCAATTAATACTTAATAATGGAATAAAGGATCATTCTTAAAATTCAAACCTTTTGGTTCTCTAGTACCCAAGCAAAAAATATTCTCAGCTTCTATATGTAAGACTTTTTTTTGCCAGTTTCCACCTCTTAGGGGCTTATGAACCTTCCTTATTCCATAAAACAAAAAAGGGGAAACATCCCCTGCATGTACAGTACCTGTGCAAAGTGTTTTGCTGCTCCCGGAGATTTGTATGTGGGGCCCTTTCTAATATCTGCACGATGTTCACTGATGCGATTTTTTAATTTCCGAATAGTGCAGCCCACATATTTTAATTTGCAGAAGGTACATTCAATGATGTAAATAATGTGATTAGATTCGCAATTTGTGAAATCTCTTATTTGTTGTTCATTTCTATGTGTACTATTAGTGTATGTGTATGTGGATTTTGTAAATTCACATACATTACATCGTATTTGTCCACTTTTGTGGGAACCAATACACCTAGCCATTGTGCTCTGATGTGAGCTAGTTTTGAGCATGCATGGTGAGATCATGTCCTTAAGTGATCTACCTCGCGAGAGACGCAGCGATATCCCTCATCTATGATGTTAGAAAGGATCTCATCTTGTCTCAGTATGTGGATGTTTTTTTGTAAGATTTTCACAATTTTATTGTACTGTTGGGAGTAACGTGTAGACAATGTGACGGGTTGGTGTTAATTTCTGTATTTTGAGTTTGTTCTTTGTCTTTGTGTATATTGGTTGTATTATTGTTGTGTATATGTCTACCACATTTTTGTTTTTCTTTTTCTTTTAGTAAGTTTGTTCTTGATTTCATGGCGACTATATTTTGTGCTCTTTCAATATTTTTGGTAGTGTACCCCCTCTGTTTGAGATCTTCTGATGCTAATTTAAAATGTTGGACTCTAAATTCTCCCACTGGGATGGCTTGTACTGTGTGGGCCGATTGTTCGCTGCTGGTGAGTAATATGGTGTTCCCTGCTGTTAATTTATGGAAAAGAGATGTAGTTACATGACCTGTTTGGCTGGAAGCAGTTAAATTGATATCCAAAAAAGAAATTTTAGTACTCTGTGTGTTGTGGGTAAAACGTAAGTTTAGATCATTATTATTAATATATTGCACGAAGTTTGCTATGTCTAAATTATCGCCAGTCCATACGATGAGTACGTCATCAGTGAAACATCCATACCATCGTATGGACTGGCGAAAAGGGTTGTTGACTTAAAGTTTTAACACAGTTTAATAGAACATACTGTAGTGTGGTTCAACAATTGCGGAACGGGTCACTGTCTAGAACTTAGTGATCCATAAATTGCGGACCACTAGACTGCTGTCCATAATCGTGGCTCCATGATATTATCTTGTTCTGTATGCGGAATGGCTGGGAACACATGACTGTGTAGAGGCATAGCCATGGCAGGCCCAGGGGCCTTCAGAAGACCCCTGGAACTGGCTTGAAGACGACAGGACACTGGGACCTCGTCGCAGGGCTTCCACTCCTCCACGATGCCGCCACAGGAAAGCGGCGTACACTTATTCTGATGCCAAAGTAAAAAGCCGTCGGGATCAGAAAAAGGACCACCATAAAAAGCTGTATCGGCAGTCACTAGGGGGTTAATTTTCATCCTTTGGGAAGATCTTATAGTACTGTTCTGAGCCATGATTACAGAAGTAGATCTGATAATACATGTCACCAAAAATAAGTAATAGATAACCTTCTTGTTATAATGGCAAATAATTAGAATCACCTCAATAATTAGACTGGCCATATTCACGCTTGCTGGAAAATGTATGACTTTAGCAGAGATAAAGGTTCCCTTTTATTTTTGTAATCATGCCTTAGGCAGTGTTCAGACATTGCAGTTGTGTTACTACATCATTTAATTGCGGTACTTAATCATGTAATGAAGACACTGCAGTATCGCTCATTTGTGCAACAAGTACTGTGGTGAAATTCATGTGTGTGAATATAGCCTCACTAAGCCCACATATTTATCTGTCGCTTTGACTTACTAATAATCTTCTTCAAAACACATTGTACATGGAGTTAACATTAGAACATAAGGATAGCATCTCATATTACATAGTTTTGTTAAGGTATTTAAATATTTAATGTGATATTTCAGATGATTTTCTTATAAATATTATACCCTGTTTACATAAATCTGAAAATAGGAGACAGGCAAAAATAATGATAAATATAACTTATCCATTGTGGCCTTGTAGAGTAGTAGCTCTTGTAGACTAAATCTTAATAAAGTGCATTTTGAAGGGAACATGTCACCCATTGACAGCCCCCCGATCCCACCCTACCCTTGGATATGCCCCCCTCATACTTACCCTATCTTGGCAGTACCACTCCTGATGCCAGTCCTGCTGCGGAGATACGGCCACCGGCTCATATGCCTGCTCAATATGCAAATGAGCGGAGATGAGTCCAATATCCATAGGAAATCACTGTAGCAGTGACTTTCTATGGACATAAGATTCATCTCTTTAGTAAATGTCCCCCTCAATGTGCACAATATCTACTTCAGATTAAAGGAGAAGTCCGGCAAAATTTTTTATTAAAGTATTGTATTGCCCTTGAAAATGTCCAATATACACTTATTACAGGAAATGCACATAAAGTGCTTTTTTCCCTGCACTTACTACTGCATCAAGGGTTCACTTCCTGGATAAAATGGTGATGTCACGACCCGACTCCCAGAGCTGTGCGGGCTGTGGCTGCTGGAGAGGATGATGGCAGGGGGACACTGAGGGACACAGGGCACTGGAGAAACACTGAGCATCCCTCTGCAATCATCCTCTCCAGCAGCCACAGTCCGCACAGCTCTGGGAGACGGGTCGTGACATCACCATTTTATCCAGGAAGTGAAGCCTTGATGCAGTAGTAAGTGCAGGGAAAAAAGCACTTTATGTGCATTTCCCGTAATAAGTGTATATTGGTGATTTGTATAACTTTTGGGGGCATAACAATACTTTAATAAAAATTTTCAATAGACTATACTGAAGAAATGGGGTGTAAGAAGTTCATATTAAAGGGAACCTGTCACCCCAGGCAGCAAAACATACCATCCCTCTTCTTACTATGGCTACAGTCACACATCCGCAAGTGCTGTCAGCAGTCATAGACAAGTGCCAGCACCTATTGTATTTGCAATAAATACAAAATTACACATGAATATTTTCGGAATAAAAATGTAACAATAGATCATTCTAAGTCACTGACTCAGGGTGCGTGCACACTACGGAATTGTCGCGTATAACCCGCGGCGTATTCCGTCGCTCGTCTCCGCACGCGGCGGCGCGCATTTCCGCTGGTGCCATAGACACTATTCTATGCACGGGCGGATTACGCGTTCCGTCGAAAGAATTGACATGTCAATTCTTTCGACGGAACGCGTAATCCGCCCGTGCACAGAACAGTGTCTATGGCACCGGCGGAAAAGCGCACCGCCGCGTGCGGGGACGAGCGACGGAATACACCGCGGGTTATACGCGGCAATTCCGTAGTGTGCACGCAGCCTAATACACAAGTTAGGTGACATTCTTTATTTTTATAACTAGTTAACTGAACGACCATTATTAATAATAATAATAATAATAATAATGATAATAATAATAATAATCATCAACATAATAATAATAATAATAATGTTTTACCTTTTTCTAGAAAGAATCCTAGTAATCATTATTATATAGGTTTAGCAGCTTTTTAGTGAGTGGCATCAGTATCTCCATGCTTTTCAGGTTTCATGCTTTGCTAAAGATGTGTAACACTACTAGTCTCTTCTGAGAATGCCATCGAGAAGATCTAAGCAAATAAAACACATGGTTTCATGAACACCGTTTCTTATGCCCATTCTGGATGCTTAGCACTCATGTGTCTTTAGTCTTTTTAAATGTAACAAGAATCTCACTCTCCCAGTTTGCTGAGAGGCAGTTGCTGCTCCTCAGAGGTTGGGGATTTGATTCTCAACATCATCTCAGGACTAGAAATACCCTAACATATGTTCCATACCCTGGGAAGTAGATACGGTAGCTACGGCTATAGAACACGAGATTGTAAATATGATTTGACATACCCATCTTGGCATTGGCCTCTGCTCTTGCCTAATGACTTTAGTTGTTATAACAAGTGGATGTAATGAACAGTAATAAGGAGACTTCAGTGCTCAAGACGTTAATTGCTGGAAATACGAACATTGAGCTGATAAAACAGATCCCACCTTCTCTCGTGCTGCTTCTCTTACCAAGTTTAACCTCTAGACTTTCTAACATGCCACTAAGCCCGTGACTGGCACAGTCAAAGCTTTTATGTGGAAATGAGTTTCTTTTTTAATCTTTGACAGAGTATGTGCTGTGTTTACATAACAGAGAGTGTGGGTCCTCTGGAGGCAGGCGCTGACAGTGCTGGCAGGAGATGCTAAGAAAGATCTAACATTTCTGATCTTTGTTTAGCCAGAGGCATAGAGAGGCAGTGAGAGGCAGCAGGGGAATGGAAAATCAGGGGAGGGAGGTAAGGAAGAGCATGATTGTCGGGAGCTGGAATCCCTGACAGACAGGGGGACAGGCTAAAGAATCATTGCTCTCTAGTTTATGGTGCCAGAGGGCCTAATGTGCCCTCTGTAAACTGACATTTATGTTTGTTAACCTGGGCACGAACATTTAATTTATGGTGGTTCTATCCTTTGTCAGGCCACTGCAACAGATCTTGGATGTACAGAGCTGCAACCTTGGTGACAATTTCCACTTATCCTGTCCAAATTTATGTTACAAAAAAAAAAAAAAAACATAAATAGCTATTTATAAATGATATCTAAATAAGCAGTGTAAATTTCTGTTAATAGGTTACAAATGATAAAAAAAACATTACCTTAAGGGTATGTTTACACACTGCATTAACAACGGCTGTTGTTTGACATGGACATTGTCTGCCGTGTCAAACAATGGCGGCTGTTTTACATGTTCCTGCAGCTGTTACTGCCATATCGGCCGCAGGACCATTAGTTTATTTTATTTGGATTGCGGGCACGTTTGGGTGTGCCTGAAATCCAATTAATCATTGCAGTCCATGCAATGTACGACCGTCAGAAAGGCCATATATTGTGTAGACAGAGTGGGAACAATGGCTGTTGTTCTTGCATTAGCTGCCACAAATAATTGATATTATTTGCGTGGCTAATAATCCAGCAAAATCAAATAGTCCAGCAAAATCAAAAACTACAGTGCAGGCAGGGTGTGTGTGAACATGTTAAAAGATGTATACTTACCGCTTGTATACGATGTCATGACCCTGCTGGTGGATTGCCCACTCGGTCAGTCAGTAACTGGGGCAATCCATCAGCTGGGTCAGGTACTTTCACCCGAGTCATGAAGCCAGGAGGAAATGAGTTCCGAAAGCAGTCTTACTGCTGGTAATGCAGCACTGTGGGGTGGGGGCTTATAGGGATAGGTGAGTACACAGTACATTTTTTATTGTGTCCTTCCCATCCCCTGCCTGTACTGTAATTATTTTTATTTTGCTGGATTTCTCCTCATGTCATCATCTCTGACTCCTATATAGGAAAATGCATTATCAGAGCAATATAGGTTAGAAAAGGCATGCCTCACAAGACCCAGGGTCCACATAGAATCAATTCTTAGGGACAGAAACAGCACTTCCAATGTGAAAATGTGATGTTTATGCACACCAATGAAGCTATGTTTTGGCTACAAGCCTATATGCTTTAAAATGTTGCATCATTGATGTGAATAAAGGTCACATTTTCACTTTGGAACTGTTCCTAAGAACTGTATAGGAAATAGGCTTCAGTCTTCTTGCATAGCCTTTTACAGTGACTGTTGATATGCTTACAGTTCACAGTAGGGGGTGCAGTAACCTACAAGACTATGGTATGGAAAAATCTATTGGATACGTAATAAATGCAGATAAATGCTACATATTAGAAAGCGCTGTTTCCCAACAGCACCACCACACTAACAAAAAAAAAAAGATGAGGTCTATGGAATATTACACAAAGGGCATATTTTGTTCTCATCTATCTAATCCTTATCCATTATAAATAAATATATTCTGTAATCCCCCAGGTGAAGTTGTAAAATGTAGAATACTGCAGGGCCTAGGAGGTTAAAATGCATGAATTGAAAAGAGTTCATTAATGGCAATACTGATTAGCTTCATGGCTTAGCTAACAAGAATCCATGCTAATAGGTGAAACCTTAGTGAATGCCAGCAGCTGGTGCTAGAACTGGGACTATGTGTAATGTTGTACACTGTGAGATATGAGCGGACGACTTGTAGTGCACGATTGCAGATTTCTGAACATTAGTATTTATTTTCTTGTTCTCTGCAAATGCATACATGTCCAGGCTGGTGGGAAACACAACAAATCTCTGAAGTACATGCACTAAGGACAAATAAATGAGCTTGTGCTGTCAGCATCCAACATGTGAGCAATTTAACAGACATTTTTCTTCATTATTAACAAGTGCGCTGGATGCAAGGCAAAAGGAGGCCACTTACATCATTTTTAGTCCAGATTATTTCTTGTGTATAATAGGATGAGAACTCAGTCACATAGGAACATTAATGAAGATTATTCGTATGACATTGATAGGCATGTACCTATATGTACTATTTTCCACAAGACTTGCCAACATTGTAAATCATTTTATGGGACAAGTTAAGCCAGTGTGACTTATTATTTCCCCGATAATTCCCTGTTGCTGCGTTGCTGGGGGAATGGGTTGTCAGGTGAGTTTTTTTTTTATCTGCTGTGCACAGAAGGAAGAGGGAGGGGGGGGCATCTATAAGGAGGGGGCAACATGCAGTGGGGGCCATCTATAAGGGGGGAGAAGGGGCCATCTATAAGAGGGGATAGACAGGGCCATCTATAAGGGGGAAGAAGGGGCCATCTATAACGGGGGAAGACGGGGCCATCTATAGGGGGGAGAGGGGGTCATCCATAAGGGGGGGAAGAGGGGGCCATCTATAAGGGGGGAGGCGGCCATCTATAAGGGGGTAAAAGGGGGTCATCTATAAAGGAAGGAGAGGGGCCATCTATCAGGGGGGGAGAGGGGGGCCATCTATAAGGGGAGGGAGAAGGGACCATCTATAAGGGAGGGGGGGTAGAGGAGGCCATCTATAAGGGGGTATAAGTAAGGTGGGGGAGAGGGGGCCATCTATAAGGGGGTTTAAACAAGGGGGGAGAGGGGGCCATCTATAAGGGGGTATAAGTAAGGGGGTAGAGGGGGCCATCTATAAGGGGGTATAAGTAAGGGGTGAGGGGGGGCAACATAAGGGGAGAGGGGGTAAACTATAAGGTGGTATACTCACACCCGAATTCAGGGCCAAAAGCCCAAAAACTCACGATGACTGAACTCCAACTTCTTAAAATGTAAATTTTACTGGCTCTTTTAATATAACTAATGTGGTACTAGATTCCTATATTAAATAACCCATGCCACCAGGATCTGCGTATTTAATGTACACTGTAGAGTATTTCTGATATTGCTGTAGCTGCAGTCTACTAGCTATCACTGGTATATATATATATATATATATATATCATCAGACCCATGGTGGTATGACATTTAAAACCTGCCGCATAGCCCCTCAACTAGTTTCACCCAACAGGTGGGCATTATCAGGAGGAGGGCTCATAAGCCCTGGAGAAACGTGAGTGGGCAGGGAGTGAGCGCCTGTCAGATGTTCCTGCTTTATATTGTCTGAAGAAAACAAAGGTGAAGTTTTATTGCGACATGCCGTTCCATTGTTTCTTCTATATATGCGATTATATTAAAAGAGTCAGTAAAAGTTACGTTTTAAGTAGTTGGGGTTCAGTCAAGGTGAGTTTTTGGGCTTTTGGCCCTGAATTCGGATGTGAATATGTTCTGCATCCATCCAGACTGACCCTTTGGTTGGCACTATTTTTGTTTGTTTAACTATAAAGGGGAGGGGGGGGCAACATAGGGGTAAAGGGGGTCATCTATAAGGGGACAACACAGAGGGGGGGCATCTATAAGGGGGGCAACATAGGGAGCCATCTATAAGGGGACAACACAAGGGGGCCATCTATAAGGGGACAACATGGAGGTATAACATAGGTGGCCATCTATAAGGGGACTAAACGGGGGGATGTATGTAATAGGGCATGCATTGAGGGGGGCATCTACTATAGTGGACTACACAGAGGTGCCATCTATAAGGAGGGGCTTCAGAGAGGAGGGCCATATACTATAGGGATGCACAGAGGGTGTAATCTTCTATAGGGAGACTACACAGAGGGGGGCTCTCAAGTAGTGGCACATGGGGCCATCTATATGGAAGACTGAACAAGGGGCAGACATCCCATGTCACTGGATATAACTGCAGTGTAATGTATATGGAGTACAGAACTTGTGTGGAGCTGGGGCCACCTCTATATGACTGTATGAGGTTATAGTGATCTGTGTACAGTGGATTATTCAGTAGCAGCGGTGGTGTTAGTCAGTATGTAGTGTGTTAGTCAGTATGTGGTGGTATTATTTGTTACTTGTGATCTGGTACTGTATTTTATTAGTCTTAGTATACTGGATTTGGTCAGTAACAATATGGTGGTAGTGACTGTGGTGTGGCGGTAATATTTGCTTTCTATATACTGGTATTATTGGTAATATTAGTCTCAGTATACAGGATTTGGTCAGCAACAGTATGGCGGTAATATGTATGGTGATAATATTTTCTCTTATGCTGGTGTTATTGATAATATCTGTCTTGTTATACATATAGATATATATATATATATATATATATATATATATATATATATATATATGCAAACTAATTTTGTAGGGCAGCACTCCTTTATCAAGAAAAGTACTGGTGCCAACCAGTAAGCACCCTTGTGACAATAGGTGCTAAAGTATACAATATAAAAGATTACTGTGGCAAAAAGTGATAAATAAGTGGTTTATTCTGAGTGCCACAGTAATCTTTAATATTGTATAGATATATAGATATATATAGATTTATATCACTAGCATCACTTGGTCGTATAAGGAGGTGGGGCCCAGGTTGACCTCTCGCACCAGGGCCCAGGAGACATTAGCTACGCCCCTGGCCTATAGAATTAACTGCCGCAATCCACGCTGGACATGGCATCGCGGCAGATGCGGCGGGTGCCCAGCTATCACTGACAGACACGACCCGCTGCGGGATGGCACGGGTACAGCTCCTGCAGAATTACTGCAGAATTTATTGTAGAATTACATTGTGTGACCATAGCCTAAATCTGCATTGTACTACTGCATTGTACTACTCATAGGTATCATTTGATTTTGTCTGTTTTGATGATATAGGCCACTATATAAGCATGTTTTTATGTTATATTCATAGGTTTTGCATGTGAAAACTGCAGAATTTACATTTTATCTGTGACCAACTTTATTTTCCATTCACAGGCTATGTTCCCACAAGGTCTTTGTTTTGTGCCCTTTTTTTTTGATTGCTGTCATTTTGACACCAAATGTCGACCATAATTTGCATAAAGGGGCTGCATTTTTGTCCAAAAAAAGGGCATTGAAAACCCCCCAAAATGGGGTTGTGTGAACATAAAACTGGTGTAAAGTAGAATTGTCTTAGTTGCCCCTAGCAACCAATCAGATTCAACTTTTCATTTTTCAAAAATTCTGTGAGGAATGAAAGGTGGAATCTGATTGGTTGCTAGGGGCAACTAAGACAATTATACTTTAAACCAGTTTGATAAATCTCCCACATTGTTTTTTTCAAAAATATTTACAGCCAACTGCACTTAAATTAAAAGGTGTGTAGAAATATTTTTAGGTATGTCTTTTCCACCAAAACAAAAAATGGTGCATCCAGATGTTGATGAACCATAAGAATGTTAATATCTCGACACACAGATTTATCAAGCTGCCCACAACATAAATTGTGTCGATTTTCTCACAACAACCAATAACAGCTTGTTAATATCGTAAACGATCGCTGGTAAAATGAAACCTAGGCTGTCATTGGTTGCTGGGCCATATGATGGGGTTTTTGTCACTTTCAGCCATCTTTTATTGCAGTAAAATCTACCTTTTTTTTTTCTAAAAAAAAGCAAAGATACATAAATTGGTTAGGAGTTTGTCCAGTTATTTGACATTTTTATGGCCAAGTATTTTATGGCTATTTTTATGTTATTCTGGAGCCTAGCAGCCAAAAGTAATGAAAATGCTTATTAACCCCTTCATGACCAAGGTCAATGATGAACAGATGTCCGGGTCAAATTAATGCAATGTTTCTCCTGTTAATCTAAAATAAGTGAATCGCTTTGTTTGATCTGCGCTCTGCTCATCAAGCCACCTTTCAGCGCTGCTCCACTCGCTGCCACTCCTTCCAGGATGCCGGGAAAAGCTGGATCCAATCCTGGGAAACTTCTCCCAGTTTCCCAGAATTGGATTCGGTAATTCCCTGGCACCCTGGGTGGAATGTCATGAAGTGGAGAAGCGCTGAAAGGCTGGCGGCTTGATTAGCAGAACGCAGATCAAATAAAGTGATTCGCTTCGTTCAAATGATCGATTCACTCATCAAAATCTCTGTTTTCAGCCTATTTGTGCACAATCCCTAGGTAGTTACCTTTTGTAAGTATTCTGGTTCTTCCAAGGATTGCTTTACTGCTGCAGCCGGAAGCAATCGAGTGCGGTGCCGTGATCAGCGCCATTACGGTGCTGACCCCGGAAGGAATAAGATGTGTGGATCGCTTCTCCGGGACAACGTCCCGGAGAAGCGATCCTCCCCACTAGACACCAGGGAACGGCTGCATTCGGTAATCGGATGCAGCTGTCAACTTTGACAGCTGCATCCAATTACTGTATTAGCGGTCACGGCGATCAGACCGTGCCCGCTAATACCTGCGGTCCCGGGCTACGAGCGACACACGGGACCCCGGCGGTTCCGTTTACCCGGAACGCGGTGAGGCGGCCCTGGACGTACGGGTACGTCCAGGGTCGCCTAAGGGTTAAGGGGCTATGTATCCGGGTGGTTTGGTGATCTCCCCACTGGGAGGCATCCCTTGGCAACAGGTTTCCTTCCCAGGAGGGATATCTGGCTATTCCTGTGTTTTGAGACTCGCAACTGAGGCTCCACAGACCCCTTTTTTTTGCATCAGTGGAGACTCTTAAATGAGTACTCCATTTGATTTTTGTCACCGATCTCCCTGAGCTCAGTGATTGGTGTGTTTTATTGTAATATGAAGGTACCCTAGCAGGGACCCTTTTTTTCACAATCGCTGGGGAGGAGGTGGGTGAAAACAATGACATCTACTTACCTCCCTGGCTCCAGCACTGCAGTTTGTATCCTACTGCTAAGGTCCCCGATGTCCGGCTGCTTCCTAATGTGAGACAGGACTTTAGATGAGATTCAGAGTTTTTAGTCATCTCAGACCAGTAAGCACCTGGAGATTGGGGCAGTTTAGAACAATAACTGCATCACCTGCCAAACGGACAGCAGGACAGATCTTGGATTAAAAGCAGCTATCCGAAGGTACAAGTGGTTTAGGGGGGGTCAGATTGTGAGTACAGAGTCGCTTTAATTGGCTTGACCAAAATGCATTGAAGTCTATGGAATAACGGACGTCTTTTTCACACATTGTAGTGAATGTGTCTGCCTCAAAAGAGGTCCGTCACTGAATGCAATGTGTGAAAAAGACGTCCGTTATTCCATAGACTTCAATTAATTTTATTAAAGTCTCTTAAAATGATGCAATCATGGACGTCATTTTAAACACAAAAGCGGACACCTTTTTCCGTTTTTGGACGTTGTGTGAACATAGCCTAATACTGATTAAAATACTGATGAAAATCTGATGAAATGCCATCCATAATGCAGCTTGTGTGAAAGAGGCCAATAGACTGTTTGGGAGGAAAAGAACAGATAAAACGTCTTTCAAATATGTTTATTGTACAGTTTCAAAAGTTCTGTAACCAAATCAGCCTAATGGTATGTGACATGTAGGTCACATGGTTGCTATAAGTACAAGTCTTTTTTTAGCCTGGGTTCACAAAAGACACTAACAAATTCCACTGGGAGCTTCAATGCACATGTACACCTTAACAACACATACCCTATATGTATGGCATGGCCACCTACGCTTTAGCGCACCATGCCGTACATGTACACATATTTTACTTGAAGCAAGCTCAAAAAAAGCTGGGGGCCTTCTGCTTACCTCTGTGCATTTAGACTGTTAATCTGCTTCTAGAGTCTGCCTAAGCAGAGTGCTGATCTCATTTATCAGTGCTATTCAATAGCATAGCATTGATAAAAATAGGCAATCTGATGATTGCTTATAAAAGTCTAGAGAAACGTAAATAATAGAGAAATGGGGTTTGTCATACATTGGTGATCAAATGTGGCGCTTTTTAGCCAGAATTGTGCTAATTGCAGTAAAATTATGAATTTTTTTTACTGCAAATTTGCTGTATAAAAAGCGCTATTTAATACCCAGAATTGCCCCAAATGCTGCACAATTGTGTCATTTTTACCAGGAATTCAGTGAATCCGCATCAAAATTACATTATGGCTGTACTTCCAAAATGTTAAAATAAGGGCAAATAACGACTAATCATTAATCATTAATAGCAGTTGTTATTTGCCCTAATTTTTACATTGTGGAAACATAGCTTAAAAAAGTTCAAACAACTACCTTTCAAGTAAAGCATAATTTGATTATATTGTAAAAATATAATAAAATTCTAGGTGTCACAATCATATACACAAAGTATATAGGATTAGTTCAGGAGATTACCTAATGTGGAGTTAATGCTTCTCTGATGTATGTTGCTGGCTCCCTGGGCTGTGGGTTACAGCATGGAAGCAGAGCTCTGAATCTCCCGGCCTTACTTCCTGTCCACCATCAAAAGTGCTATTGTTATTGAGGAGCATTCATTGACTACAGGCAGTGGTGCTAAAACAGTGACACCTTGTGGCCAGTGTTATAATTTTGAATTATACAAAGAAAACAAAATTTTTTTTCATTACATGAATTACAAATATGATAGATATTGATGCCTCTGTCAGAATATGCAAAGTTGTTTTTAATGACAGTGTCCATTTAAATATCATCCTATTGGACAGTGGGATATGGATCTAGGAACTAAATATATGAATGTGCAGAGGACATGGACCTTAAAAGTAATTGATACTTCCTTTAAATGCAGCACTACTAATCTGCCATCAAAGCCTTACTTAGATGGTATTACACACTGGCCCGTTTATCCATGATTTATGGAACATTTCCCCCAATGTATTGAAGACAATGAGGACATATTTTGTAGGGCAATCTGCATATACAACACTATAGGGTATATATTTTCAGTTCTAACTCATTCTTTAATTACCCCAGACCCAGCCCTTGTATTTATGAACATGGATGCTTTCTCCCTTATATTGTGTATGCTATTTGCCAAAATTCTTATTATAGAAGAAACATGAGACACTGGAGTAATGCATACCTAATGTACAAGAGGTTGCTCCATCTCTAAAAGGGAACTATCACCCGAATCTAACCTTCTGACAGCCCCCGATTGTGAACAGGGTCCTCTTCCGCACAGCCTCCCCTGCGCCATTTCTGTGCTCTGCGCAGTGTAATCCTTGGTCCAGAGTAATCCAGGGTGCTGCCCTGCAAGATGGCTTGCTCCATGGATTGTCATTAGAAGGAGCTGGCCAACTCTCGTGATGGGGGCGGGACATTGCTCCTAATGGTGCTCCGGACCGAGGATTACACTACTAACAGAATAGAAACAAGTCTGTGAGGAATAAAAAGGGGAATCTTATTGGTTTCTAGGGGCAACTGAGCCAGTTTAACTTTACACCATGTTTGATTAATCTCCCCCCCCCCCAGTGTATAATAAACCTATGACCTTCAAACTACAACACCTGCAAACCTTCAGTGCATGCTGGAAGTTGTAGCTGTAGTCTGCAGCCTTCAGGATATTTTAGAATTTGAAGTAGAAATGAACAGACAATCCTCTGATAATCGCCAATACTGTAGAAAGATTCAGATGCCATTCATTAAAGGGATATCCTCTGCCAAACTACAACTCTCAGCATACCCTGAGAGCTTCATAAGTGTGGGACATTCAGTCAGTCGTGATTTATGATTAGACTAGGATAGGGAACAAGCATGAGACTGGAGGGGTCCGAGCTATAAACCCCTAGGGATCTCTAGATTGCTGCAGCTCTTTTGTTTCGAGTTGAATATGACCCGCACTCCCCATGTGATCCCATACTTTTGCCCTTTCCTGTGGAAACAAGAGACAAGTAGCAATAAATCAGAAAACCACTTTAAGGTTGGCCTTCATCAACAACAGGATTTTTTGGACCAATCGATTTCAGTGTGGTCATCCACATATCAGGTTTTTTTGGACCCATGGATTCGTATCTGGCAGTTGGTCCGTTCTGCAAAAAAGTAGGCCTGCATTTATACGGTCCATTTTTGTGGAATGGAGGCTCCAACAGAACTCAATGGGTCAATTTTAAATGGACAGCATATGGATGTACTATCCATGTGCCGTCCCTTTTTTACTGAAACATTGGCTAGCAATCCCCAGGCAGACCATGTGACCATTTATTACTCTCCTATCCTTTGCGGATCCTCCAAAATGGATGCAAAACTGATGGTTTCTCCAGGACATTACTGATCCTTATTTCTGAGGTCCAAGAAAAAAATGTGTGGATGAGGCCTTAAAGAGTAACTGTCATGTTTTTTTTTATTGCAGAAATCAGTAGTATAAGCGATTTTAAGAAACTCTGTAATAGGTTTCATCAGCCAAAAAAGCCTCCTTCTGTACTCAAGAAGCAATCTCCCAGCCTCCCCCCCTGACTACTTATCTGTGCATTATCAGGCAAACACGTCTTCATTACAGAGAAGCCAGTGAAGACGGGCTCTGCGCTCTCCATTGTAAGCCTATGAAGGGGGGAGGGGCTGAGGGAGATGAGGGAGCAGGAAGAGGTGACATGAAGGTCAGCTGTCTGTAGACTCTCTGGGCACCTAAGGTCAGTGCTTATCTATGAACTTACTGAGAGAAGATTGCAGGGTGTTGTGCTGTGCAGAAATTCTCCGTGCTCAGTCACTCCTAACAGCCCCTCCCCTCTCCATAGCCACATAATGGAGACAGAAATCCTGCTTCATTTGATGTGAGGGTGGAGGCTGGGAGATTGCTTTTTCAGTCCAGAAGGAAACTCTTTTAGTACATAAAACCTATTACAGAGTTTCTTAAAATTGCTTGACATTTAATGTTTTCAGAAAAATTACCCTGAAATGACAGTTACGCTTTAAGTGTTATAGTTCACTTGTTTTATGTTAAGACCCTGGCGAAAGTGGTGAACATTTATTTCCCTTACATGTTTTAAAAAAAACATCTTGGGTACTAAGGGTTCTTCCAAAATGATCAATGTATCATAGGGTGATGTTTCTAAATGATTAAGGCTTTGGGAGCATTATGTATGCTTTCTTAGATAGACAGCCCTTTTATGCCCACAAGAGAGAATTATTCAATAGCAGGAAGATGTTTGACATCTGATTTTGTACCCTGCATTGTTTGGTTAGGCAAAGAAGTTTTCTTTTCAAACAATTTAATAGAAAGCTGCAAAAACATATAGTAGATGTAACTAGATGTGCAATTCCAGGGAAATACATAGTGCTTGAAAAGAGTGCCCCTTTAACAGTGAGTTCCCTTTAAGAAAAACTTTAACCCTTGATTCCCCTTCCATTAAGAGTGACTTTGGTAATGTCCCTTAAAGAGCAACTTTGGTACAGTCCCCTTTGGATCAACTTTGGTATCAACCTTTTAAGAATGACCTTTATTCTGTCCCTTTAAGACCAGCTTATGTACTGTCCCTTTTAAAGCGACTTAGGTACCACCCTTTGAAGAGCAATTTTAGTGCTGTCCCTTTAAAAGTGACTTTAGTACTGTCCCTTTAGACAGACTTAGCTCTGCTGTGTCATGCGGGTATCAGCTCTGCTACAAAACCGACTCAACTCTGCTGTGTCATGCGGGTATCGACTCTGCTACAACACTGACTCAGCTCTGCTGTGTTATGCAGGTATCGGCACTGCTACAACACTGCTTAGCTCTGCTGTGTCATGCGGGTACCTGCTCTGCCTCAACAGCGACTTAGTTCTACTGTGTCATGCGGGTATAAGCTCTGCTATGACAGCGACTCAGCTCTGCTGTATCATGTGGGTATCAGCCCTGCTGTGTCATGCGGGTATCGGTTCTGCTACAACAGCAACTCAGCTCTGCTGTGTCTTGCGGGTATTGGCTCTGCTACAACTGCGACTAAGCTCTGCTGTGTCATGCGGGTATCGGCTCTGCTACAACAACGACTCAGCTCTGCTGTCATTCCGGTACTGGCTCTGCCACAACAGCGACTTAGGTCGGCTGTATCATGCAGGTATCGGCTCTGCTACATCACTGACTGACCTCTGTTACTTCACTGGTTGACCACTGCTACTTCACTGACTCACCTCTGCTAAATTAGACTGACCTCTGCTACATCACTGACTGACCTCTGCTGCTTATAATTGTAAAGAACATTGCTCGGTTACCATGACAATCTTACTCATGTCAGTGAGACAAAAGCGTTAAAGTTACCCTGTACCCGCAATCTGCCCACCCCATACCGCTAGTACCTTCAGATAGCTGCTATTCCAGTCAGAGATCTGTCTTTGGGTCCGTTCGGCAGGTGATGAAGTTATTGTCCTGAAAAACAACTTTAAAACTTGCAACCCTGTGTCAAACTGCCGCTGCCTAGAGTGTCTGGCACAACCTCTCTGTCCCTCCTCCCCGCCATCTTCATCATTAGGAATGCCCCAGGCAGGAGTTCTCCTATTCATCAGCTGTGTGAACACTACACATGGGCTGGATAGTTAAGGCACCTGTGCAGTGTTCACTGCAGAGGAATAGGAAAAATCCTGCCAGTGGCATTCCTAATGATGAGGAGGGTGGGGAGGAGGGACGGAGAGGTGGTGCAAGCCTAGGGCACAGACACTCTAGGCCACGGCAGTTTGACACAGGGCTGCAAGTTTAAAAGTATTTTTTTAGGACAATAACTGCATCACCTGCCGAATGGACCCCAGGACAGATCTTGGATTAAAAGCAGCTATCCGAAGGTACAAGTGGTTTGGGGGGTGGGGTCAGATTGTGGGTACCGAGTCACTTTAAGGACTTTGCATCTTCTACATCTTCTATTGGCCAATAGTAGAGATGTGACTGCATGGATGTTGTCAGGCATTGAATTTTTATTGGCTGCTATATTTCAGCTAATTGCATATGTGCTGTGATTGGCTGTTAATGCTGTACAGTGTGGCCATTATTTCCTACAGGCCATTTCCTATGGGAAATTAGAGGTCTTTAAACGTAAATTTCTTAAAAACGACAAATCCGAAAAACCAAAAATTGATAGTACATCTGTAACCACCGAGGGCTTCAAAACGCAGTTTGAACTAAGTCTGTGCCCAAAATGGTTTGGGCTGTAATAATCGCAGATGAATAGCTGGAAGAAGAAGCGGTAGAAGAAGAAACTGAAGCAGAATACGGATTACAATATAGTGCTTCCAGTGCTTCTGCCTCCATTGCTTCAACCCTGGCCAGTGCCCGGTAATAGACCCGCGCTGAGCGTGGGAGCCAGGCTGCGGTTCATAAAGAGGACCGCGGCACCGGCTCCGTTCTATTGATATTCTGCACTTAAAGCGAATGTACCTGATGGTACAATCGCTTTAAGGAATATTCATAAACACATGTACAACAATAAGGAATTTTTGGAAGTTAAATGTAGAGGATTAGTTGCATAGTGGCATAAGGCTGGCCGATGCAATAACATTGATCTGTACCTGCTACATTCTTACCTTCTGCTTTCTTACTAACAACGTGGCTTTCTTTATTACTGAAGCCTCAATAGATCCATTGTGTTATGGATTCTGATGGATCCCATTGACTTGGCCTGACAGGTTTCTGTTTCATTTACAGGAAAGAACATTAGACTCTGCTATTGTAGCTGTCAGAGAGCAAAATAAACCTGATAAAATAAACCCTAATGCCAGTGTGAACTGAGCTGTAACCAGAACCTTCTACAAGTATTAATATTGACACACTCTTGTTCTGTTATATAAAAAAATATTGGCACTATTCCCTCAACACTCCATTTTAAGTGAACACAGTGAAATCACAATGTTTCCCTATATTTCAGAATAACTCAGGGGTTCAGATACAGAACACAGCTTATTAAGTTGCTTGAGATGGAGTTAAAGGGGTTATCCAGCGCTACAAAAACATGGCCACTTTTTCCCCTCTCTTGTCTCCAGATTGGGTGGGGTTTGAAACTCAGTTCCGTTGAAGTAAATGGAGCTTAATTGCAAACCCCACCTGACCTGGAGACAAGAGTAGGGGGAAAAGTGGCCATGTTTTTGTAGCGCTGGATAACCCCTTTAAAGGGGTTATCCAGCGCTACAAAAACATGGCTACTTTCTTTCAGAGACAACACGACTCTCGTCACCAGTTCAGGTGCGGTTTGCAGTTAAGCTCCATTCATTTCAATGAAACCCAACCCAAACTGGAGACAAGAGTGGGTCTGTCTCTTTAAGAAAGTGGTCATGTTTTTGTAGTGCTGGATAACTGAAAAGTTGTAGTGCTGGATTTGAAAAGAGGAGAGATTCCAGTCTTTCCTTTAATTCCCGTTCCCTGTTTATAGTCTGTTTCTGTCTTTGGCTTCAAAGATCTGTCAGATAAATCTCTCTGTGTAAACGCATCATAAGGCCCTACTACACGAAACGATTATCGGCCCTACTTGGCCAATTACTGGACTTTCCGAACGATAAATGTTTAGTGTAATAGGACATGTTAAAAAGCCACGATCAGTCGACACACACGAAGTTGGCTAATCATGTTCTTTTTTAACATGTTAAGGCTGCGTTTACACTACGTATATTTCAGTCAGTATTGCAACCAAAACCAGGAGTGGATTAAAAACACAGAAAGGCTCTGTTCACACAATGTTGAAATTGAGTGGATGGCCGCTATATAACAGCAAATAACGGCCATTATTTCAATATAACAGCCGTTGTTCTAAAATAACAGCAAATATTTGCCATTAAATGGCAGCCATCCACTCAATTTCAACATTGTGTGAACAGAGCCTTTCTGTGTTTTTAATCCACTCCTGGTTTTGGTTGCAATACTGACTGAAATATACTGACTGAAATATATATATACTGACTGAAATATATGTAGTGTGAACGCAGCCTAAAACAGCACGATCATGTCTACTGCGTGTGGCTGACTTTAACAGGCAGCTCAAAAGATCTATGGGCCTTATTATCATGCGAAAAATCTTTATTCTGTTCGAATTGAAGCGATAAAAATTTAGGCGATAATTTAGTCAAACAATCTTCGCAGACTGAAGATCGGAGACGAGTCGGCACATGACAGGTATGTATAGCGCACCACACTTCCGGGTACATGGGTGGGGGTGGTGGGACATGGGGAAGGGGGCCATTCACAGACATAACATACATTACAAACTTGTATAACTTTGTAATGTGTGTTTTTCTGTGAATAATTGTTTACCGCCGCACTACCCCTTTAAACATGTTCTCAAATAGTCGTTCGTCGTTCGCTAAAAATTTGCAGATCGCTTTGTGTAAACAGTCTTTCAAAGATTCACCCTATGAGAAAGATGGGCTTAAGCGATCTTAAAAACGATCGCAATAACGATTTTTCTTATGAATTTCTTATGAATCTAAACGCTGATCGAAATAAAAACCAATTCCATGCTTCAAAATCTTTAAATGATAGATTGGGCGAATTATCGCTTCATGTAAACGCAGCTTTATATATTTTGGTTTAAACATATTAAAGGTGTTGTTTAATCAGAAGTTTCAGAAATCATTTAAAATAAATACGCTGAGGCTGCCTTTCTTATTATCCCACTGCTTCCGTTATCACAGCACCCAGTCCTCATTACTGCAGTGTCCCAGCACGAAAGGTTCTTTCTCTCCATATCCATATATATATATATATATATATTTGCTATAGTGCTGGAAAGGTTAGTGGCCATTCAGTATTGCTATGTACATTGATTCTTATATGTTGGTCACATGGTATGGTGATGCAAACGGCCTAGTGTCACGTGACTTCCCCGGCTGCCATAGCAACCCCAATAGCCGTCGAGCTTTTGGCTGGGGTCAGTCAGTCCTCCATCTACCTTCAAGAGGGAAGGGTGTGTTTCCTTTCTGCTCCTCAGGGAGAAGGCTGCTGCTCGGTATTCCTTAGTCCGTTATCTCCAAAACGCATTCCGGTCCAGTCCAAACCAGGATTATCACCTATCCCCAAGATTGGGGTTCACTTCCTAAGTCTCCATATTCGTCTCATCGTTAACAGCTAGTATTCTCCTCATTATCACTATACCCAGCATCATTCTCAAGGGAACTACTACTCCCATCCTCCGTAAAGATCTTTCCTAACCACCGAGTCACTACCATATTACGGCCTACTGCAACACCACCCATCTCCTCAGTTGTACTTGACTCTGCCTATTCCTGGTTGCATTCAGAGACTGTTGCTATTAGCATTTACCGTGTCAATAAACATACAATTCCCGTTGTTTCTCAACCCTGGCATTGGTCTAGTCATTGGTGCCTTGACTAAGGGCAACGAAGAATTGCCGGGGCCCCGCGAGGTTAGGATCCCGTGGTCTAGCCGCTTCATCCCTCGAGCCATAACCGTGACCTCCATAACATCTGGCATTGTGGCAACTCGGGGTCAACGCACTACCAACTACCTCGCCCAGTGGGTCGCCCCGTTGCATTACCACTTAGCCAATCACTGGCTGCAGCAGTGTCCTACCTGGTTGCAGGAGTGGCAGTGTGATAACAGAGCTTGTAGAGGAGCAATGAAGGTGGTAACAGAGTTTTTTTATGGTATCTAAGGCAGCCTGGACATATAAAAAAAGGTAAAAAAAAACCCCAAACTACTTCTTCCTAAGTAGTCTCATTAATTTTTAGCATTGTGAAACTTTAAAAACCGTGTAAAGTAATGCGGAGGATTGATCCACATGTTTGCATCATATTTCAGGATCTTTTTCTGTTGTATACTATATTAAATAAAAACTACATAAATATACACACTTCTAAGAAATTATATAACTGTATACATTTGACAGAGCAGTTTTTTATATGGATCCAAACATACAATGTATAGATGTATACATGTATACATGATCAGCTGCAACCCACTATGTTTCTGTCAAGTCCTATGCTAATTGTCACGTTCTCTCTGTTTCTATGGTGTGTAAGCTAAGATGCATACAATACTGTACACATTACGGCTCACTTCACATTAATCCAAATAATGCAGTAGGACAGATTGGCGATTTTTGGGGATGCTTTTTGCTATGCATTTCAAGCACGGGATCTAATAGATCAGATTTTCTAGTACACAGAATCATGGCAGGCTCCAAGATTATGTGGGCTCTTGGGTGAGCGGTAGCCATCCTGCAGTCCTCTAGCCGTTGAGAGGCAACTCAACACCCCTAATAGCAGCACAGCAGCATCCCCTATGTTGTCACTTACAGCCCTTGTAGCTGGTTGCCCCAAACTGCACAATTCTGCACATGCATATCACATAGAGATAGGATTTATAGTTCTACAGGTAAATACATGGCCCAATATGTGCCTACAAATAGTATTCAGGTTGCTCTCTGCTATATGTTCTCTGTACCTCCATATAGGAGTTGGGCCCCTCCTTACATCCATGTAGTAAGCCACCCTCCCCCAGTTGTGAGCTTGCCCAGTAAGCAGAATCTCCAATGTGGCTACAGTCAGGGCACAGGGCTGCTCAACATTAATCTCTGCTTGCTGTCAGTGAATAGAAAGGCGGTAAATCTGCCTTGAGTCCTTTTCACACATCTTTTGATTTGTTACAGAGTAACAGTGCAGGTTAGGCCTATCCAGGATCTCTGCTTGCCATCAGTGATTGGAATTTTTCATATACTGAAACTGAAAAAAACTACATTTATAAATATTAACAGTTAGATTCTTTCCAACACCTCTATAGACATTTATGCTCAGCCTAGTATGTAGATTTACTTTAATACTGAGAGGACAAGAATCTGCTCATGTCTTATTGGCTCCTGCACTGCACCTCCTCACAGAGCAGGAGAAAGGGTTAACAGAACAAGTATGTGGAGGTCCACAGTGCAAAAGCAGATAAGACATGAAAGTTCCCTGCTGTTAACCCCTGATGATCTGCAGTGGGAGCATGCACAAGTCGGGGAACTAGTCTAGAGACTGAAGTACCTGGAAAAGAAATGCCAGGAGAGCTTGGTGTTAGGGCACTAAAGAGGCAGCGGAGCGTCTAGTGAAAGTGGAAATGTTACAGCGCTAAGTAGTAAACTTCATGCCACAGTGCTACGTAATGCTCTCTCTCTCCGGCTTCCCCCTCAGCTGTTAAACTGTCACTCCAGGATCTCCTTTATCTTGCTTCAGGCCTTGAGGGGCACAGTGATGGAGTTGCAGTAGCTAGGTTTCACTTCACTCACCCGCAGCAACATAACATTGTGGTAAGCAGCCCTGCCAATGTCACCCCCTGCGTCCGCTGTGACAGAAAAGAAAAGTAGTAAAACTGGGCCCCTAGAGACACTGTGGGCCCAGCACTACCCCTAGTAAGCCGAGTGCTGATGCGGGCCCTGCACAGAGTTGTCTTTTGCATGTAGAAGCCTTTACATTTTTTAATTATGGAGCCGACCAATAGAATTTTTACTCTACACTTAAAGTCAAAGCTATATTTCTGAAATTCTCCAGGCATGTGTTTTATCATGGACACCCAAGGCATCTTGATGTGCACAGGGAATAAAGGCTACCTACTGTAGTCAGGTACAGTATGATCCCAAAGTATGAGTTGCTGAGGAAGGTCCTGAATGCTACGACAGACAAGTATCAGACAGTTGAACAATCAGAAGTAATCTGTTTTTATTTATTACATTTTCTTTTACATCATGTGGACAGACAGGTGTATGTTCATTGCTTACATGGGAAAGAAGTGACACCAGGATGCACCCAGCTTTCCCAGCTCTCAATCAAACTTAGCATCATTGGGCTGTGCTACAAAAACAAGACCTAAAGACTTAAACTGTTATTTAAAATATTTTTGCAGAAATCCATATTACAAGTGATTTCAAGAAACTCTGTAATAGGTTTTATTAAGCGAAAAAGACTCCCCCTCACCCAATCCGTGTGTTATCAGGCAAAGCCATCCTCATTACAGAGGAGCAAAGTGAAGACGTTTTTTTTTGAGTCCATTATAACCTATGGAGGGGGAGTGGCTGAGGAGTATGAGTGAGCAGGAAGAGCAGGCAAGTAGCCCTGCAGTTTGCAGACTGTCTGGGCACATAAAACTGGATTCACAGGTCACCTGGATTCACAGGTCAGAAAGCTCAGGATGTTGTGCTGTGCAGGGCTGCCTTTTCTCCCCTCTGTGCTCTCTGTGCTCTCTCATGCCCCTCGACCCCTCCCCTCTCTATAGACCATAATGAACACAGAAAACTTGCTTCTTCTGAAGTGAGGGGGAAGGTAGGAACACAGCTTTTTTTTTAGTACAAAAGGAAATTCTTTTTCTTAATAAAACATATTATAGAGTTTCTTAAAATCGCTTGTACTATTGATATTTTCTGATTTTTGAAACAGTGACAATTACTTTTTAAAGGATCTGCTGCTAACAAGTTGGTACTAAATACAATAGAACACCATTAAAGGTCTTGTGGAATCAATCCTCTGATGAAATTAGCTGTTTTACTGGCAATAGGGGTGCTGCACAATACATGTGCCCAATACCATATCCGCATGCATACACTATTGGCTGCACTATGTTGCCAAGACTATTGAAAAAGTGGTGTAGAAATTGGATGCATGAATTTTTTAGCATGGGGAAACAGATCATCAGGGAATGTGAAATAATCATGTTTGCAATTTACAATATTATTTTTTTTTTTGTTATGCTGTAAAACAAAGTTATTCTTACTTGAAGTCCAGGTCCAGACTCCTGATGGCAGATTTTTAGTCTGTTTGGGTAAAAAAGAGACTAAACACAGGAAGTTCCAGGTCATCTGAACGCTCACAGAGAAGGCAATAATTTGATTGAAGGACAAATTGAGCCATGACACTCTGTAATGGCTGGAACATCATGTAAAATTCTGTCTGATTGGGGTATTTATACAACATATTCTTTTAGATATTGATGCTTCAAAGTGAAATAGCAGCTGTGACTTGTTCATTTTATTAATTTTAAAGGGAACCAGTCAGGCAGGAGACCAGAGCAGAACCCACCCTACCCCTCAATAAAGCTTTGGATACTTACCCCCTCCTTCTGATGACATTTTAGATGCTGGCCCCATTGGAGAGAAATCGCCTAATGAGCAGAGATGAGTTCGACATCCATAAGAAAATCACTGCACAGTCATTAGCATAAGCGGCGACAATTTCATGGCAACTGGAACGGCTTCCGGAGCACCCCCAGGTTCTGGCCGGTCTCGTGCCCTTTAAGTGTTCATCCAAGAATAATCACCTAAAGAGATGGGTGTAGATTTGTTGCTCAAAGCCTTTGCAGGGCCAGCTTTAATAAGAGGCGTATGCCTTTGACATGATCATTGATTACCCTCTCAGACTCTAAATTGTTGCTTTTGAGTTGGTTTGACGTGGACTGTTAACTTTTCTCCTCTGACAGCACCTTAGTAGTGTAGGGATTGTCATCAAGTTGGGGTCTGCCGCCTAGGGCAGCACATCAATTAGGCAGATTTGATTGTTGCATAATATTTTTTGGGCCCAATGACAAGGTTACATACTAATGGTTTATTGACATGAGTCACAAAACAATTAAAAAGCCAATATACATGGAAAGTTATGTACAAAGTTGTTAAAAGTCCATGGCATAATGAATAAATGGCACTAGAAATGAGCAAACCACAAGAAAATTTGTTTAGCAAGGATCACAAAAATTCACACGAAATTCGCAAATTGCATAGAAACAAATTTTTCTTAAAACAGGCAAAACTTTAGTAGTTACAATAAAGCCTTTTTTAACAGCTGTTGCTGTGACTGTCAAAATTGGAAAATGTTTTTAAAAATGTCAATCAGCCTGTCAATCATTCAATTTTGGCCATGGACAGTAGTGGAAGTTGTAAATCAGCTGTGTAATATCAATGTTCTACCAGGACAACAGGGACACTATTAAGATAGACACTGTGTTCACTGTGACTTTCTATAATGCACACCTAGCTATGACTTAGCTATGACTTCTTATTACACTGAACGATGTGCTAACGATTTGCGATCGATCAAACAATAAAAATAGGTCCGAATTCTATTAAACGACCAACAATTTCTCGTTGGTCATTTAATCGTTGTTTGTTATTACACAAAACGATTATCGTTAAAATCCAAACGAGTTATCGATTTTTCAAACGGTAATCGTTCCATGTGATACCACCCTAACTGCCTGCTGCAAACTTCTCTCCACTAGACACAGCCGACTGTCCGCCTCCAGGAAGCCAATCACCTTATATAGATGGTTAGAGGGGGTTGCTGACATCACAGTGGGGTTTTCAGCTGATTGGTCAGGCACAAGGGAATATGGATAATCCCCTGCTCCCGCCAAAAGACAGTTAAGAAAGCTAGCATGTGCGGCCGCCATGTTTAGTGAATTTGCAAAGCAAATCTGGCGAATTTGTGAATCACTATGAAGCAAATTTAATTCCTAATTCTATGGGAATCAGAATTCATCAGATTTGTTTGGCTCATCCCTAAATGGCACAGACTGTGTTAATTTTAAAAGCTGCCGAAAAGCTTATCTTTTTATAAATTGCCTTTGTTTTATATGATATAAATCAATATAACATTTGGACAAGAGGTGGAGAAAAAACAAGATGTTGTGAAAAGCATGTGACTTTAGAAGCTTAGAACTAGGATGTTCAGTAGTGTTTTTTGTATAGATCAGGTGCAGACTAGGACAGTAGAGTTAGTGAATTTCTCAAGGTTGGGATAACATCAATACACAATGATATTTAGCTGCAATACAGCCCTTGCTGCTCAAAAGTTACTTCACAGTGCTAGGATCGCTCACAATCTTTCCACATGGATGGACGCTGTTGTCCGAGAGATAGAAATTGAGTTCACAGGTGAAATAAATAGATATTAAAGTTGTTGTTTTGATCTGACACAAATACATTTAATGGGTCCCTCAAACCTGACCTTGCTGTCAACCTCAGCACAGCTCACCCATCCCATCAGCCACATAGATTCCTTTTCCGAGTGTGAAATATCTCATTTTAAGACGGGTGCCACTAATAGTAGCCTCTGTTTTCTTTATTGCTTTATATATTTTTGTTTTGTTTCGGCGTGTTTTTTTCTAACACTAGAATTTTCTGGTTGTCGTCGTCTTCTTTTAAGACTCCCTTTTTTTTAATTAGCTGATTCACTAAGGCCGAGCTAAATTCAAATTCAGCACTCGGGGAACATCATTACCACAGATCAAAAGGAGGCATTAATGATGCAGAAAGGTGCAGCAGTTTGGCAAAATTAAATAATTTACATGGCTGTGTATGGAGGGTCCCCAAAGGGGTTTATTCTAGGCTTTCTTTAGGATTTCTACCAACCCCCCTCCCTCTACCCAGTTACACATCTTTGTGTAAGCCCATTCCTCTCTGAATATTTCTCTGCTACTTATGAAACCTAGCACCCTGCTGCTTAGACTCTGATTCCTGTTCCTCTGGGTAAGCGTTTCCCTGCAGTATTACTTCTCTACGCTCGCTAGTTTTCTATTTTCTGGGCTAGAATCTTCATTCAAAGGTTAATCATCTTAACTAAATAATAAATAATTCCTGGCCCAAGGTATTCCCTAGACATTTGCTGCTATGCTTAGTACCTGTATGTCTCCAGAGTTTTCCTATAGGAGGAAAGTAATGTTTACACACAATTTGATTTTTCCTATACATATAGTAAGGTCATGTATTTAGAAACACAAGCAAATCCTTTATTTGAAAATTTGCAAAAAAAACAAAACATTTTTAGCTGAGGGGTGGAGGGGTATTTGCCTAGAAGAAAACAAAGCAGAATAAGAGGATAAAAGGAATGGAGGTTAGAAGATTATTTTTTCTTCTTTGCAATTTCCCTACGATTGCAAATACAAAAACTGCAAAAGTAAGAAACAAAGGAAGGAGAAACCCCCTGATGGTTAAACGGCTTCATTTCTGGATCTGATCCAAAAACAAGTAAACTCGCCCGGCAAAAGTGCCCAGCGGGAGGCTTTGAAGGACTTAGTCCAGCAGGTGACACAGTATACTGTGGCAGAATGACAGTATACGGATGTACGCACAGGAGGGGTTAATTTCTGGTAAATGAGCGATACAGGAGCCTTCTTCTTACCCCACAGGGAATCTTCATTTGTCAGGCTCAAATGTAGGAAACAGAATCAGCAGTTCTATGAGGAGATAGGCTTGGAGGGGAGCATAGGGGAGAGGGTGAAGAAGAAATTGGAAGAATCAGGTGCTTGTCTGGGTCCTCTTTGCATGAAAGCTGAGAAAAAGATGCTCAGGTTGTCAGATGGAGCTTGCAGTAACGAATGCCCCTAATGAAGCACCCAATTAACTGGGATCGGAGCCTTAATAGTAGCTGACGGAGCTGAAAGCTCTGAGTAGTCAATTGTCAAGTTCAACATCCCTTTGGAGTGAAATGTGGTGAAGCTCCATTCATCTCTGTCAGGAAAGTAAAGGCCTAAATATTAACCCTTGTGGTGCCTTCCTGGTGCTATATCTAATACTTTCATCCATAACTGAAGCAATTAGGTGAGAACAGGATCTAGATGATGTATTATCCACAAAACTTGTGCAGCAAAGAGATACAAACAGCAATGGGGTACTTGTGTAATATTCTGACCTGCCTATTATAATGGTAAAGACTTAAAGTATGTTTAGGACTACACATTTTAGTCAGATAGATTTGCTGCAGTAAGTCATCCCTTAACTGAAGAAGGGACGGAGGGGTTCAGCCACATGTCCTAGCAGGTCTTTTTGCCCTGGCCTGGGTAATAAGATACTGGGCTATAGCAGTTATCTAAATCTTTGCCCCAGAATAATGAAAGCCACACCTCTACACTGTTGTACACTTTCCAATTCTGCAAATAAAAATATATATAAAAATGGACATCTCATATAAAGCTACGGTGTGTTCTCACGTACAGATTTTTGGTTGCAATTGGTGTACACAAAGCCAGGAATGGATTTAAAAAGAGTAGAAATCTCAGTTTTTTTGTTTAGGACTTGTTTTCTGTTTATAGTCTGTTCTTGGCTAATTACAATGGAAAATCTGTCTGTGTAAACACACCCTTAGGCTATGTTGCCACAATGTTTTCTCTAGTCTGTTTATAATTTTTAAAATGGCGTCCCTCATTTTGAGGCCAAAATGATGTCTGTTATTTTGAGGATTGGCCACCCATCATTGCAATGACGGCTGTTGGAACATTATTCTAGTTTCGGTTTACTAATTGGCCTTTGGGTGTGTCTTTAATTGAAAAGTCCATTGACATTAATAATAAAAATGGAGAAAGGCCGTTGAAAAAAGAAAAATTGTGTGTGAACAATTAAACAATGTCGCTGTTTGCAAAAGACATCCAAAAAAATTTATGTGATCATTATTTCGATGTCCGCGCAGATAACGTCCATCATTTAATACATTGTGTGCTGTGGACGTCCTTCATTCCATTGACTTCAATGCATTGCATTGCAGTCAGTTAAATCGCGGCAATAACAGACGTCTTTTTAAATAGAAAAAGTGGATGCCTTTTTTCTTTTTTTGATGTTGTGTGAACATTGCCCTACAAATGCCTTACATGTAAAACCTGAATTTTACTAATCTAGCCACAATATCAAGAGTATTGTATTCCCTATGTAGCATACTATTAACTTTAGAATCATATATACTTAAGTGTGTATATACAGTATATTGTTGACCTTTTATGATATTTGGGGAAATTTGCTGTAATTCATTTTTTTTTAGTTGCCGTGCTGCCGTATAGTCTTAATGCAGTATTACATTATTTTCATTCCTTCTGTGTTCTATTAATCTGTTAATTGGTTTGGTGCACTGGGGGCGGGACTACAGCCCTCAGTGCACCAATTTCCTTACTCCTCTTTTCAAATATTCAAGTGGCACTCTGCAGTGAGGTCACTCCAGCCGCTCATCACTGCAGAGCGCAGGATAATTATTCATGAGACACAAGATTTTAGGACAATGACACAGACAATGAAGGTAAAATATAGTAGGTGCGGAATCAAGATAAAGCCTAAGTCCTTCACATTATTGCTAAGCTGGTCACTGGTGTTTTAAACGGTACCTAGGTACAGAAAGTACAGAAGAAATGTGTTAAAAATAACATCAATTTGCTTTTAAAAATTACAATTTCATAGCAATTTCACATTTAAAAAAAAAAATATGTAATTGTGACATTGCATATCTTTATTCTCACATATAATTTTTATTTATTAAATTACATAGTATCCCTCAACTTGTTCAATAGGTTGTATCCAACTAGCTGTCAAGAAAACCATAGTTCACTAAGATGTTTTCAATTTTTTTTTATCAGTTTTCCACAATTTACAGAAAAGGCAGCACCCACCTGTATCTCCTAAAGATACTTTAACTAGAGCAAAACATGACACAGTATAAGCACTTGGTGGCAATTGCTACTATAAAGCTTTTAGAATATTTCACTGTGTTTCTCTTTTTTTTTTTCCGGACTTCATTTTACGTATCTACCTGATATTTTGTGTTCTAAATTCTGATTATGTAATTCTGAATTTCTGATAGAAAATAAGTTTACATTTGTGGATTTATATTTATACAACGTTTTTTAGCTCCGTTTAAAATGACGTTCGTCATTTTGAGTCTAAAATAATGGACGTCATTTAGCTGTCGGGCCTCCCCAGTGCAATGACTGGTGTTTGCACATTATTCTAGTTTGGGTTACTAAGTGGCCTTTGGGTGTGGCTTAATTAAAAGGTCCATTGAATTTAATAGTAAAAACGGAGAAAGAACGGTGGAAAAAGAAAAACTGTGTGTGAACTACTAATAAAAAACGTCCGCTGTTTGCAAAAGATGTCCGAAAATAATGATCATGTTTATTATTTTAACATCTCCGGTAAAAACGTCCGTTATTCAATGCATTGTGTGCATTGGATGTCTGTCTTCCCATTGACTTCAGTGCATTGCCATTGCAGTCAGTTAAATCACGGCAAAAATTAACTTTTTTTAAATATGAAAATTGGCCACCTTTTCTCTATTTTTGACATTGTGTGAACATAGCCTAAGTCTGTCATTTCTGTTGCCCCTCATAGTTCAGGGTATTGTTTGCTATGGAAGTTGCAATATTTTTGCGCTTGGCCAAGTTGCAAATGCTCAAAAACTAGTTAAACTAAAAAAAAGTATTTTGGGGTGTGTCCTCCAAACTGGCTATTGTTATTCATGTCTTTCCATCCCATAGCAGTGACCGGTCTTTCTATGGCTGAGTTTATTGTAGTTATAATCTTTCTTCCAGTGCCTGCTGTGTGCACAGCTGTCAAACTGTGTTCTCTTTCAAAATCCACCTGTTTAATCTGGTGCTCCAGAACATACTGTTTTCTATTCATGTGGTGTCCAGTATTTTGGACAGTTGACTTAAAGGAAATATAAATTAAACTATTGTTGCTGTAATATCTTACAGTTGTTACTACGTCTAGGGCACCCACGCTGGAAGGTGAGGTCTGACAATTGACATTTACACATTTAACAATTTACATGGATATTGTTGTTTTTTAAATCCTTTTTATTAGTAATGAGTTCAAAGTTATGCACCATACATGTATTCTGTAGAGTAACAATAGAAATAAATGCTATAATACTGTAACCCTTTAGATTGCAAGCTCAGTTGAGCAGAGCTGTTTCATATTATATATGTGGTTACACTGAAAATGTTTCTACACCTATTTATTTACAGAGCCACATAAAAATATGAATTATACTTTACAATCAGATAAATTGAGTTGTAGAGAAGGTTTGTTTGGTATTCTAGGATTATTTACTGTTTATAGTTATAGTTTGCAACAATTTTTATTTTAGCTAAAATTAGATTTGTAACTAATATTTTAAAATTAATTAGCCATGCCAGTAGTCAACATTTTTTTGCTCCATTTAAAGCTATTTCTTTTTGAACAGTATTTTATGGCTTAAGTATATATTTTTTTTAGAAAATTTAGAAAATTGCAGTACTGAAAGATGATTTTTGCATGTAGATTTTTAGCCCTTTTTAAATATTTTTTTCTGCCATTTTTATGCTGTATTTGTAGCTGGTTTTTGAGAGGAAACAAAAGCTATAGTCCTAGTAAATTACTTTCAATTATGATATATTTTGTGTAATTTTGACCCCCAAAAAGTACCAAACTGCACACCAAAATTCAGCAGTTTTTTTGTAGCTGTAACAATTACAGCTGTAAAATGTATATATTTGTGCAATAGGGGATGTCAAGCTTCATGGGCCAAAACTGTAGGGTTTAGGTTAAAACCCTTAATGCAATGAAATGCTATGCTCTAAAATTATTAGTACTTTTTTTTTTTTATTTGGCTTCTTAGAATGAATTATTCTTATAAAAATACTTTTCACCTATGCAAGTGACCCCTCATGACCTATGGGAAAAAATGGGTTTCCAATTTAAAACTGCCACTACTACTTTGTACTTATATAACATGTGCTTTTGTGTGGTTTTATATATTTATATGACTAGTGATGCCTTTATACATCCATAGCATGACCTAAATACTTGTCCTTAGGCAGATATATAGCTTCTATTTGTCCAGCTACAAATGAATTTTTGTATTCCTTGAATCGATAAACAATAAGTCGATTATAAAGTAAAACAATTTGTTAGAGCAGAAAATAATTGAGAGTCATAAATGGGCTGTAAATGGAATAAACGGTAGACAAAGAGGTGGAGAAAAAGCAAATAATATTTAAATTGCTACACAAGTGAAATTATGGCCATGTTGTCTTTGGAGGGGGCGGTGGGTGTAAAATTGCTAAATGGCGTGGTATTTCTGAACCTGTGACAGAGATGTTCTCCAAAGTGCTCTGTAATTACACCTTGTCTGGTGGACAATGGTACTGGCTGATTAGATCCAGCTCTGGGAGTGCTACCTTCAGCAGGGCCTCACTGAGATAAATAGTATGTTACCAAAAGCAACTAAGCATGTTCTTGATGAATATTTGTGTTTGAGTGTGAAGGACGCTAGTTCGAGTCCTCGAGGATACAAACTAGAGCCTTAAATGTACGATTATGTACATTGTGAGAGAGGGATAGAAGTAAATAGGTTTTAGAAAAAAGTGCAATGTGCGCTGCGGCTTGAAATTAAAATTGGTAGCAAAATAAAGAGGTACAGGGAGCCTGTTCTCAAGGAGCATCAGAAATGAGTTCCTGTGGTCACCTCAGTAGCTAATACGTCTCTGTGTACCCATCATTTCCTGCTGATCACAAAGCCTCATACAGCATTTTGGATTCGAGTCATAAAAATATATTTAGGTGCGTCTAAGCTTAATCTGGGCATGAGGCCATCTTCTTGCTTGAAAAGGTAGTCTTGGCATCCTCAATGAGTGGCTGATTGCTCTATCTGCTAAGTCATAGTCGGCAAACACCTGCAATAATCTCCTCTGCAATGATCTGGGCTTCCACAATTACAAAGGCCCTTTTCCTGCTTCTCATTTGGAAAGAGTCTTCTTAAACAGACAATACAGTCTAACAATAATGTCTGAGCACAAGGGAGCAAACAGGATTAAAAGAATTATGCCATATCAATATTGTTAGAGGAACCATAGAAAAAAAAAGACAATCACACAATTTATTCTGTAACAGGGATATGTACTAAGGAACTAGTGAGGCATCTGTTTTTCTAAATCCCCTATTTCCTTGCAGTGCTTCAAGTATAGGATCCCTAACGCAGCATATCTTGTACTAGTCACATTCCATTTCCTCCCATCTCATGGGACCATTTACAATATTGATCATTCATTTCTAAGGGCAGATCCCATGGGGTTGGGAAATCCCCCCTGACGTGCCCCATCTTGTCAACCAGAGACAGAGTTTGTGTTACACTTGGTCCTAAACAAATTACAAGGTGTCTGCTATCGCAGTTATATATCTTCACACCAAGAGCTGACAGCTTTAATGAAGCGAGGGACACACATCAAATCCCACACAAAATATTTCTTTAGCATGTATAAAAGAGGCAGATGCTGGTTCTATCACTAAGGTCATCGGTGGAGGAGCTGAGGGGCTCTGGTGCTGTAATTTGTGATGACGTTTAATCAATAGTTCATACTGTACTTTATTGCACAGTCCTGGGGGCTCTATTTATTTTGTGAACCATCCAAAACCAATACTGCTCAATTAGACCTATGTAGTGCTGCTACCTCAAACTCTGGCTTTTGAGCTAAGGATTTTCCTCTGCTTGGCACATAAGAAGCACACAGCTTGGAAAACTCCCTTGTTAACCCCTTTCATGCAAGGAAAAGCCTACTGAGCTTTAGGAAAAGAACCCGAGCTAGATGAGTATCAGTTAAAAGAGAATCCTCCTATTCTATAGCATTATATGAAGCTTAAGATTTCTTGGGCGATATCCTGCTGATGTACACCACCTTCTGCTTTTGCAAAGGGAACGTTCTTTGTTGATTTGCCCTATTCCTCCTGTTTAACAACAGCCTGTCTGTGCATTGCATCTCTGTGATGAAAACAATACATGCACAAGGAGAATCGTATCAGTAATCCATCCAAGGGACATCCGTATCACATTCCTCTGGAGATGAATGGACTGGTAGAAGGAACAAGAGATCTCACAGATAGAGAGCCATATCTGAGCTGAAAGCACTCTACATGTGCATTAGCCATTTACCAGCAAAAAAAAAAAATCTAGGCAGGCAGCTAAATGGTCCTCAACAAAAGACCATGGAAATGTCAGCTTTCTGCTTTTTCTTTTGTTCATCTCATGGTTTATATGAAGGCAAAATAAAAGGCTCAGGGCAAAGGGGAGATACTCTGGATGCACATTATTAAAAATAACACTTCTGGCCAGGCGAAGAGAAACTTGTGATCACTAGGAAACAGCAAAGGGCCTGCCTGGTCTGTGCATTTCAGTGCCTACTGTGAGTGAACAGCACAGCATGACAGTGGCTTTATTACGGTCATCTGTGTGATTTGTCTTTGAGCAGGAACATGCAGTTGTATAAAATCTCTGTCGGGAGACCACATTTTTTTCCCCAGCCACCATCCTGTATTTATACAAGGCTTGGATGCTGAAGACGAGGGTTTCTACTTTGTAGTCAATTTCTCTTTTTTTTTTTTTTGGTTAGATATTCATGTTTTAATAGTTAAAGCTCAGCTTATAGTTTCCAATGTTTGATATACCAACACAAGGCAAAATAAGGGAATTACAGAGTAAATATGTCGGGGTAAATATACTGCTCAACCACCCGTTTTATCTGCTTTCATCTGTTTCTCAATGTGTACAATTTATAATATCTAATAAAGGGTAATTTAACAAATTTGTCAGTCTGCAAGGAGCTCTGGGTTTTTGATTTAAATGCAAATTATTTCTAATCCTTGCTCCTTGCCTAGACTTTAATATGAAGAGGAGTTTTGAAAAGTGCCCCGGTAAATTGTTCTTTTGTATTAATTTTACATTTTAAAAGTTACCTTGCCAGGGGCAGGGTTGGCACTACTGGATTGTGAGGATAAAAAAGAACTGCCCTTAATTAGTGTTTTTCCCCATGTGATCAGAGAGCTGATGAGGGTAATAATGAGATGGGAGGTTCAGTTCAGCTATTGCCAGGCTGGTTTCAACTCCCTTACTGCTACCAAGCTAGTCTGTGTGGGTTTGCCCCTTCATCTGCACACTCTTTCCTTACCACGCTCCAGACACCCTGCTAGAACTATGCACACGTAAGGCTGGCATCAAGATCCACTCTTACAGATACTGCTGAGAGCATGTGGATGCCAGGAGCACCACGACTGAAGAGCAAAGAAGCTTGCTGAGAGAATTTCCTGAACTGTTACATGGACATCCTTCGACTGCTGTGTAACCTATTGTACATGTAATGATTATTCTAAGGCATATGGCTAAAGCTAGCTCTAGATTCATAATCTTCATTGATCAGAAATCACAGGCAGATAGATATTGCTTGGTCATTTGCTCCTGAATCAGTGATAACAGACTTTTTTTTTCAAATTTTCTTTATTTTTTTGTCATTGCAGAAGTAGTGACAATTTACAATGTGCACACAAAGTAATTTGCTTTAGTTGATTTAACTTTAATTTCTTATTTTGAAAATCCTATAGAAAACTCCTAAGGGATGAGAAACGCTGCAGTGAACGGACACCTCATTTAAATGCATGTATTCTAGCTCTGAAGCAGGGTAGCATTTTGCATTTTCTGTTACAGTCATATGTCTGGAACATTGTGCCTTTAAATGTTGCACATTCTCCGAGTGTCTCCTCATCTCTATTAAATGCTGCAGTATCTGCTCACACTATCAGGCTGCATTTCCAGGGGCCATCAATATGATCCTACCCATCGTGCAGAATTGCCACTTACAGGCCCAGTGGGACTCTCTTTGTTAGCTGGAGCAATCTCCATTTAAATAGAGATCAGACGGATGAATTCTTCACACGGAAGAGAGAGACAAGTAACTTTTTGGCATAAATGTTTCTTTGGAGAGGTGATAATCTACAGCTTCATACTGTCCTTAGGTACAAGACACACCAAAATAGAGAAGGATGTCTGTGCCCAATGATGGCTATAAATGAAGGCCTTCCTTGCCCCTATTCATCAATAAAATATAAAACAATAAGAAATGCACCATGTTACTTAAAGAATATACATTAATAAAAGGTTTATTCGAGAACAGCTTTTTTTCGGACTGCTGCACATCACCAATTTGTATGAGTCTTCAGGTAGATGTTAATTTTTTTAAGGAGGTTACATGACTGAAGTTAATGGCATTCTCTACAATTATGCACATTAAGTACCTACTGTTGTGTTTTAATCTTAATGGTATCAAGCTGATCAACTCTTGTTAGCCCCTTACCATGTACCCCTTGTGCCATAGTGCAGTGAACTCTGTAGATAGTTGGATACAATGTGGTGGGAATCTGACTCTACGGCACCGAGGTTGGTGCTCTGAAGTTACTATCAAGCTGTATGCATTGTGAAGGACTTTATGGTGTTGTAGAGGTTCATGAATTATTCCCTGTGCTTCACAGCTGAAGTTTCAGTGACCCGGCCACTGACTTCACAGAGGGGGTTCTGTCAGTGTTTTGTCTTGAGTTGTTTAAAAAGAGACTGACAGCTGACAAGCGTTCCTGTAGCGCTTCCCGCACTTGTCTCCTCTTGCAAACATATTACAACAGGCGTACCATTTACGCCTGTCAATCTAGTCAGAATATACGAGGGGGATGGAGTGCACAGATTTGGAAGACTGAATGCAGTTAATTCCTTTCCTGTTTATATTTGCGTATCAATTAGACCAACTCAGCAATCAGAAAGATATTACCCACTGATTTTACTATAAGAAAACCTGCTTATCCAAGTCCATAGGTTCAGTAATCCGTGTCTACCCAGCAGAAGGGCATCTATGACAGAGTAAGAATGTGAGAAACCTGTGTTCGCAGCTTGCACTTTAGTCACAATGCTCTGGCTAGTATTGCCACCAAACCAGTCTAGTTTAATTGAACAATATTGGTGTTCGAGAACAAGTATCAACATTCCAAAATAATATTAGTCACAGTGGCACACAGCAGATAGGTATAAAATACTAGTTTCAGAACAGGACGTATAGTAGCAGTAACAGTATACTGCAATAATAAACCTCAACTTGGCCAAAGTACTCATATGCATACTGTCAGTATTTGCAATATACATTTACTGTATTTCAGTGTATAAAAGTCTAACAGTGCGGAAAATTGGAGCTTTTTTGTTCCAGGTTGTAGAGTTGAAAGTGTCTAATGAAAGTACACAATTTAAAGGGGGTATTTCTCCCAAAATCTTTTTTACATTATGTAATAGCCCACCCATTGCATCACATATTGGTCAATGCAAGTAATTATGTGTTCTGCACCATTTTGCTACTTTTTCTGCAGACTCACCCCGTCTGGAAGCAAAATCTGAGCTAAATGAGCTTCCATTGGCCTCTACCTTTGATGTTGGGATTACGTGCCTTCCCTCTCTTTGTGCGCGTTTGCAATTACAACATGCTCAGGCTGCAGAGACCTGAGAAACATGATCCACATCCCTGACACTAACTAAGGCACCGGCAAATAGCCCATAACTGACCTGGCAGCTCCACAGCACAGACACCCCCTTTACTCCCCCCTACCCTCGACATTGACAGACACATCGGCCACCGACAGTTCCTCAGGACTCTAATCTGATTTTACTCCTGGACCCCCGGACACTGGCAGCAGCTGCTGGCCGCCGACAGCTCCCCAGAACTTTGACCTGACTCCTACCTGGCACACCGGCAAACCCCCCCCTAATCAGGGAGAAGCAGTGCATTATGGGAAATGTAGTTTCCCAGCCGGCATCATCTTGGATATAGATCGGAGAACGGAGAATGTATGTTAGTCAGTTTCAGGAATTTGTATGTTGAAAGGTCTCCAATGAAATGTCTTAATGAAAGTCTATCACTGCTTTACTATGGACCTCTGTATCATTTCCTATAAGGAATACAGGAATTTCAACTTCTGATAATACATTCAGTTTATAGACATATATTTATACATTAACCTTAAAAGGCATTTCAGGATTTGCTTTCAATTAAATCTTAAGTCTTAAGTCTTAAGATATTCCTCCTATAACTGTACTGATTAGCCTAGATCAGTGTTCCCTAACCTGTGGTATGAGAGCCACATGGGCTAAGTGCAAGGGGTTTCCCCAGTTTTTGTCATCTGGTGCAGTAGATACTGTTTTGCACTAATAGCACCGGGGAGGGCATAACATTACTTCAACTTTATCTATGCTGTTTCACTGCCAGTTAACACTAGACTAAGACTAGCATGACTTGGTCATATCATTAGTTGTACCTTTTAATATTTAGTGTGGCTTTTAATATTTAGTAGCTTGTGACCCATAGATGGTTGGAGATCTCTGGTCTACTACCAAATCATATACAGTAAAGTCTCTTCAAAAGGCCTACTCCTTTAGAATACTTACTGTAAGTCAGAGTGGTTTTACTCAAGGATAAGATTCAGCCAACACTTGCTAGCTGAATTATTTTCAAATGCTCTATATCACTGACAGCAGTACCAGGCACTTTATAACTTAAAGGGGTTGTGTGGCTCAAACCTTCTGCTTCGCAACTCTAACTTCCTGAGTCCTGTAGTTCCATATTTTGGAAGTTTACCTCCTGAGATGGGAGGAAGAGGGTGAATATCTTGAATATTGCATGTGGGAGAAACCACAACCACACACTATGTCCAATAGCTGAAAAATCTCCTTGTGCATCGGGGAGCAAAAAGCTTGAGACACCTTTTGCTTCCTGCACAACCTCTTTAACAGGCCTGTGCTTTGGTAGGATATACTGCAGAAAGTGATGCAGATCTTAAAGCACTTGGTATCTGAGTTGGTATCTGGTAAAAGAAGGTACAGCTTGTCACTTCCTCAGGGCTGATGGACTATGGCAGGCAGGCTACAACTCTAGGCAGCTTTAGGGGCCTGCTCTGGAGAGTCGCTATGACTCTAAGGTACTGCAGATTATTCACAGTAAACACTTTATGGTCTCTGCTTAATGTTGATCAACATTGGCATTAAGGAGCCAGACAGAATTTCCCAGCTGACAGCACTGATCCCATGCTTTCCTGGTTATTAAGTGCATGGGGCACAGGTTATACAGGAAACATGGGGTATATAGAGCTTGTGGGCTTGACATACCCTAGGAAAGTTGCACTGTTTGACATAACTTAAATGTACTCAATAGGGATGGTCCGAACCCTCGGTAATGATTCCCGCTGTCTGCCCGCTCCGTGGAGCGGGCGGATCCAGCGAGAGGACCGCCTGGAAAACTGGGCTACAGCCATAGCCATAGGCTGTATCCCAGTTTTCCGGGCGTTCCTCCCGCTGTATCCGCCCGCTCCACGGACGGACCATCCCTAGTACTCATAAGTATCAGTAATTATAGTAGAAAAGTCCTGGGTTGTCCGTAGAATATTCATGCTGTCACTTTTCAACTAATGGAATGATATACAGCAGATTTGTGTTTTGGTCACTATATGTCTTTTCTGTCACTGACATTGGTACATAGCGTCTTAGATCTAACTTGGTCTGTGCTGCTCTCCCACATTTTCTGCTTTTTTTACAGCTATGGCCAGGTTGGAATTAGGCTTATAAAAGAATAAGTCCAGTGTTGGACTCCTGCTTTAGATTTCAACTAACTATAAAAAAAAACCACCAGTTTATGCCTTATATTAGAGATAAGTGAAGCTGCTGAAAATTTTAGGTCAGATTTGAGAATATTTGCTAATCTAATTCAAACGAATCTCATCAAACAGCCAAACTATAGTAGCTACAATAGTGGGGCTATTGGTAGCCATTTTTTGAAGAGGTAAAAAAAATAGTAGTCAGCCCTCCCTCATATACTCATATAGTAGCCAGCCCTCCCCCATAGTCTCATATATCCTTATAGTCTCTTATATAGTAGCCAGCCCTCCCCATAGTCTCTTATATAGTAGCCAGCCCTCCCCCATAGTCTCTTATATAGTAGCCAGCCCTCCCCATAGTCTCTTATATAGTAGCCAGCCCTCCCCCATAGTCTCTTATATAGTAGCCAGCCCTCCCCCATAGTCTCATATAGTAGCCAGCCCTCCCCCATAGTCTCTTATATAGTAGCCATGGCGGGCCAGATGTAATCCAAATTCTGGATTGCCTGGTGGGCCAAAAATAATGGCCATGAGTTTGACATGACTGCTCTATAAGATAATAAAATATTCCCCCTTTGCAGAAATTCCTGAGATGTTTAATGCCCCCACTCAACCGTCCTATTAGGCATGATACATCAAAAGTGCAAAATATTGTTTTACATATGTACACACATAAACACACAAGATATATACGAGATAAACATGTATGTGTGTAGCCTAAATAGTTTTTATGTGTATATTTGCTGAGTTGCTAGAATTTTTAATCCCACCCATAGTTAACTTTAAAGTGTTACAGACATCTTTGTCTTTGTGAGTGAGACAGCTCCATAAATTTACATTATGTGGCTGTCCCGGTGAATGCACCGAGCGTGGACTCTCCTGGCTCATTCTTCTGATCGATCACAGTCTGGACACTCAGATCCAGATCAATCAAAACTTTTGAGATCAAAAGTTTTTTCTAATGACAGGTATACTTTTAGACTAGGTTCACACTGTGTATGACACTGGCCGTTCTGTGACACAGCCGAAGTTCATCCCGGCCTGTGCTGCAGCAGTGGCTGGATTAACTTCATTCTTTTTTAATTGGGATGTGGACGCATTCGGGTGTGCCTACATTCCAATTAACCATAGCCGACAATGTAAAGTGCAACCGAAATGGCACTTTACATTGTCTGCTCTGTCAGTATTTAATGAATAGAGGCCACACAAAACTGACATTTTAGTTTTCGGTGTGGCCACAAGGAATCCTGGCTGGAGTGTCTACAGGATTGTATACACTCTGGCCAGGATTCCATAGCAATTAATGTGATAGGTAAATTCATTAAATAACGGCCGTGGTTGTAAACCTGCAACTACGGCTATTGTCCAATGAATTTATACATAGTGTGGACTAAGTGTAAGATATAGGGTGAGATTTACTAATATTGGTGTATCACATGCTGGCCTTAAGTAAACTCCTGCTGTTATAAGTTTTGTCAGATTTACTAAGAGGCGCTGGCCCTCAATAAATTTGACAATGTGCAGAGGCTGCCTGTGTGCCGCACAGTAAAATCTATAGAAGAGAAATTTGAGCGGCCAACATGATTTTTTTCATATGGCCAGTGGGGATTAGGTCTACTAAATTCACCAATTTTCGCACAACTGAGCACTGCTGAAAAATTGCTAGTTCAATTCCCTTTATAATGTTTTTGGAAGACTTTATTAACCAGATTGTTCAGTTTTGGTGTCAGTTACCTAAAACCCTAGGTTTACCAGTCAAACCACGAACCCCCTAGATGACTATTTCTCCCTGCAATTTTGCTGCTGGTCTGGTCTCAAAACGATTTTTACTGAATATTGAAGTGAAGGAAAGGAGACAGATAGAGTTTGTATTTCTAACAAAAACTGAAATTATGAAGAATGATGTATCCATACACAGTAGTTACAGGAGAACCAAAATCCCTCAAGGGCTCCTCTGGGGTTTGACAAGTTAATTTAAGTAGTTTCTTCCAGCAACATACAAACACACCCACACTACCTGTCCCAAAGGCAGTACACGTGTCCCGAGCTCCTGCTGTATGTATACACTTCTATATCCCACCAGGGACATCTGTATTAACTTCTCTGTTCTTTCATTGTCTCAGGCTGGCATCCATTCAGAAGAGCCCTGAGCAAAACATTTTATCCTAAGAGTACCAGCCGCTGCAGTGTGTAGTCAACAATTGTTTTTACAGGTAATTAGGGCGGATTTCTTCTCTACCTGTCAGAGACTCAAAAAAGAATTGTTGCGACAGGCCTGACACATCTCTGCTAGCAAGGCAGATTTATCCAACTGGAAGTGCAATGGGTAGAAACCTCAAATTAATTGGTGAGGAAACCCTGCTGTGAAACAACGTCAACATCCCGCTCTGGGATTTAACAGGGGGGACACAGAAATTTTGTCAAATTCATGCACGGAAAATCTTACAAGATATTTCAATTAAATTCTGTAAGAATAGATAGGTGTTCACATGGGAGAGAGATGTACTTGTGAAGAGATTGAGATTGTTCTCTTCTCACCTTCATTGAGCAATGAAGAAAACCAAACAATTAACCCCTCTGTTGTAAGGGTAAAATATATGAAATATTCATAGACAGGCATGGGTGCTTCTAATATTCATGTGAAATTAATTCCTGAGGGCCGCCTGTATGCAGAAATGAGCATTTTTAAGAACGCTGCTTTATGACAGTACACTGCTGAGTCCGCACTCGAGCCCATAAGTACTAGTGAGCAAAATCATCTGCTATGGTTTCTATGACGTCTGCTTTCCATTTATTAAATGATGGAAATATTTCTGACTATAAAACAAAAGCTGCTCACTAAAATAAAGAAGGCTTCATGAGAAACACAGGGCAGCACCCGTATTTCATTCTTAGACCATGTGCACATTTGGCAGATTTATAGTAATACTGTGTGGTATAGACTTCTCTGTAGAATGCATCCATATAGAGAATATACACTCACTGGCCACTTTATTAGGTACACCATGCTAGTAACGGGTTGGACCCCCTTTTGCCTTCAGAACTGCCTCAATTCTTCGTGGCATAGATTCAACAAGGTGCTGGAAGCATTCCTCAGAGATTTTGGTCCATATTGACATGATGGCATCACACAGTTGCCGCAGATTTGTCGGCTGCACATCCATGATGCGAATTTCCCGTTCCACCACATCCCAAAGATGCTCTATTGGATTGAGATCTGGTGACTGTGGAGGCCATTTGAGTACAGTGAACTCATTGTCATGTTCAAGAAACCAGTCTGAGATGATTCTAGCTTCATGACATGGCGCATTATCCTTCTGAAAGTAGCCATCAGATATTGGGTACATTGTGGTCATAAAGGGATGGACATAGGCAGCAACAATACTCAGGTAGGCTGTGGCGTTGCAACAATGCTCAATTGGTACCAAGGGGCCCAAAGAGTGCCAAGAAAATATTCCCCACACCATGACACCACCACCACCAGCCTGAACCGTTGATACAAGGCAGGATGGATCAATGCTTTCATGTTGTTGACGCCAAATTCTGACCCTACCATCCAAATGTCGCAGCAGAAATCGAGACTCATCAGACCAGGCAACGTTTTTCCAATCTTCTACTGTCCAATTTCGTTGAGCTTGTGCAAATTGTAGCCTCAGTTTCCTGTTCTTAGCTGAAAGGAGTGGCACCTGGTGTGGTCTTCTGCTGCTGTAGCCCATCTGCCTCAAAGTTCGATGTACTGTGCGTTCAGAGATGCTCTTCTGCCTACCTTGGTTGTAACGGTTGGCTATTTGAGTCACTGTTGCCTTTCTATCAGCTTGAACCAGTCTGCCCATTCTCCTCTGACCTCTGGCATCAACAAGGCATTTCCGCCCACAGAACTGCCGCTCACTGGATGTTTTTTCTTTTTCGGACCATTCTCTGTAAACCCTAGAGATGGTTCGTGAAAATCCCAGTAGAGCAGCAGTTTCTTAAATACTCAAACCAGCCCTTCTGGCACCAACAACCATGCCACGTTCAAAGGCACTCAAATCACCTTTCTTCCCCATACTGATGCTCGGTTTGAACTGCAGGAGATTGTCTTGACCATGTCTACATGCCTAAATGCACTGAGTTGCCGCCATGTGATTGCCTGATTAGAAATTAAGTGGTAACGTGCATTTGGACAGGTGTACCTAATAAAGTGGCCGGTGAGTGTACAGTGTAAGAATCCTTCTTAGGCTATGTTCCTACGTCTTTTTTACATGAAAAAAGTCTGTCTTTTGATAAAAAACTGACATTTTTAATTATCAAGGCTATTAAAAATGTCTGTCTGTATCAAAAGACATTGTGGGAACATAGCCTTATACAGTCAAAAGAAACGTATACCAATATATAACCAGACCAATAGTTGCTAAAAGGACCCTTTTTGGCAATCCTTTAGCTAAATTGGGCCCTAAAAATATGTTTGCCGTTGCTTTGAATGTAAAGTGGAAACTGTATGAGCACAAAGCCTAGGTGTAGATTTGGATAATAATTTATGAGTCCGTCTCCTTTTATGAGAGGGGGATATAGCAGTCATACGCCAGGGAGAAGGGGCGAATCTACACCTTCTGTCCCCCAAAGTTTCTATTTAGTCACTTGGTAGTATTGGACAATTGTTTTTTTGCAATTAATTTATGACCAATATGTTTGCAATGTGTATATTATGTACCATAGTTACAGGCCAATATGCTACATGCACTATACTTGTAAGGTTATGTTTATGTTTAAAAGATTTTGTGAAAAAAATACTTCCGATATACTACAATTGAATCCATAGAGTATAATGAGTCTCCTGGCATATGTTAAACTGGGTTTTGTTGGTGTGCTGTTTTCACTGTATAGAGTGTGTAGCTTTTCATTACTGTGTGGCATGCCCTTTACTATAGTTGTATATGTTGGGGATATATGTTTGTTGTAGAAGAGAGTATAAAAATGAAATGGTGAAATTTTTTATTCTGAAATGGTTAATGAATTTGATTATTTCTTCATTGCATTAAGCAACACAAACAAATGTTAACTGAATTTGACATATATTTCTGTGGTGTTAGCCTGAGGCTTCTCAAGGTTTTCTTTACTGGGACCTCACCATCCAGAACATCTGGATACCCGGGCCTCATCATTGGAATTGCAAAATGAACTATATAAAATGTTTGTTTCTCGATTATTACAGTATAACAATAAAATAAGCACAACATGAGTCAAGTATCCTAAATCAGACATTGCTGTTGTATGAGAAAGTAAATGCAGTCAGCTTATGGACATTCATTTCCCAAACCGTGTCTCTTCAGGAAGTATAATATTGTATATGACTGCATTGGTTTGTAATTGCAGTCTGTGTAGCCTATTTAGAGGATGCAGCCATGCCTTTTAATTTATCACTTCAGACATGTTGGATTATATGAATAATTTTTCTTAACAAATAAATGTATGGCAAATCCTGGCATTATACATTAGTAAGATTACTGAGTGCTATTCCACCTGTTGTGCACTTGACTAGAAGACACAACATTGTGTGACATAATGCAGACACACATGGCAAGTCTACCCAAAGGTTGCTTGTGAGAGCAGCTTGAAAACAGTGAACACAAATGGCCATATTACATGAAATAATGATTTATTGACATTTTTCTCACTGAACTGCAAATGAGCAATGCTTGTATGTGCAGTGCTATAGCATCAATGAAAGCTTCTCAAGGGGAGAAGCTTAGTGATAGGGTTTAAATGTTGCACCTACAGTATATGCTTTATGTGGCTGAACTTTTAGGCTCTGTTTACATCCCACAATTATGTCATGACCACTGTGTTTCTTTTTATAGAGCAAAAAGAAGAGGTTAAAACTTCTCCAATGCAGCCATCCAAAACTAATAAAAAGGCGCTGTAATATGTGGGTTTATTCCTAAATTTATGTTACTACAGTGTATTTAGCGTCTTCTAAAAATATGTAGTTTAGTTTTACCACTATATATCAAGATGATGATATTCTGTAATATCTAACATTGCTATTATTTCCTATAGGTTTCATCATGGTGACTACACTGTGGATGTGAGTATCAATGATTACCTGGATATTTACTGCCCCCATTACGAGATTACACTCCCAGCAGATAGAATGGAGCGCTATATACTCTATATGGTCAATTATGATAGCTATGCCTCCTGTGACCATCGTCCGAAGGGTACCAAAAGATGGGAGTGCAACCGACCAGATTCTCCCAATGGACCATTGAAGTTTTCAGAGAAATTCCAGCTGTTTACGCCTTTCTCTCTGGGGTTCGAGTTTCGTCCTGGACATGAGTATTATTATATTTGTAAGTATAAGTGGAGCATGGGAACATAATAATGGCCTTACTTTTTGAACTATTTTATTGTTTTTCTACTAGAAGGTCCAGAAGTAAGTGAAAATATTTCACTATAAAACAGCATTTCCTATTATATGAAATATTATTTAGCTATAAAAAGCAACTCTTATAATATGACATACGCGTTACAGGTTGCTAGTGTAAAACCAAACGTGGGACTATAAGGCTATGTTCACACTACGGATGAGACTGGCCATTCCGTGACTCCGGCCGGGTCACGGAATGGCCAGTCTCAGCCCGGATCATCACGGCCGGTACTTAAGTACCGGCCGGATGATCTTTCCTCCGTGGAGCTCTGATGCGGGCGCATCAGAGCTTCCCATAGCCCACAGTGAAGCAAGCGGCCGGAGCCCCTCGCTTCACTGTGTGAACTGCCAGGTCCTTCTGCGGAGGGAATTCATTGAATTCCGCCCGCAAATAATGGACCTGTCGGTTGTTTGCGGCACCGCATGGGAACCGGCCGGAGCGTATACGATGTGTGTACGCTCCGGCCGGGATCCCATAGCAAACAATGCTATGTTCCACCTCGCAAATCTACGGCTGTAGCTCTGCGGTGAGAACTACGGCCGTAGATTTACGTAGTGTGAACATAGCCTCAAACTGCATTCTGCTTTACTGGTGAGAGAAATCTGCAATAGTAATATTGCTTAATGTGTGCCAGTTGTTACAGGCTACACAACCAGAAAGTCATCTCCAAAAATTATGTACTGCATATATAGTCTCTATCATAGGCTTTGTTCACACACCTTTTTTTTTGCCAGTTTAACGGCTGTTTTTTTAGGACAGACTGCATTTTGAATCTAAATAATGGCAGTTATTGCAGAATGATGGGTGTTATTTGTACAATTACGGCAGTCATTATGAAATAATAGCTGTAATTCAGACTCAAAATGATGGCCGTCCTGAAAGACGGCCAAAAAACACGGTGTGTGAACATAGCCATAGACTGATTTTTCTACATGGTTTCCGCATTGCTAGTGGTTGCCTACCCAAAAAGCATTGATAAACTTCAAACTAAATTTGAAACCACACTTTTTGTATATAGTTTATGTGGTTTTTACAGTCAAATTTCCTTTCTCTTGACACTCACCGATTAGGAAACAAAATCATAGTGAAGTTTTTTCAGAATACAGTGGCTGATGTAGGAATTTTACTATGCACGGCAAATAACATAAAGTCTTCACTCTCTTGACAGGTTCTCTTTAATTGCTTTCATGAATAAATATTATTGATTTTAAATTGGACCCGTAAAAGTGTCACAAAACTTCTATAAATGCAAATGTGCATCAGTTTTAATGGAAACATTCATTTTTTTGCTCATGGGATCACATCTTACATACTGTCTTCACCAGCATATATTTTCTGTGAAATGCAAATATTTGGGTAATGGAGTGATTTTTGACAGTGTGCCACAATCGACAGCCATTTTTTTCTTTGTAACTTATTCTACATAGTGCCATAATGGACCTATTACAGCAATGAATATTCAGGAGCAGGAGTATGGCTGCCAATCATAGATCTCTGATCTCCACTGTTTGCTTCCATTGAAAGACCCAAGGGTTGTCTTCCAGTTTCTCCAATTGTTAGGGCCACTTTAGGTACTTATTAATAGAGCATGCAAAAAATTGAATAATAGTTTAACCCCTTCAAGACAAAGACCATTGATGCACGGATGTCAAATTAATGCAATGTTCCTCCCTGCCTTCTAAGAGCCATTGTCCTTTTTACCTACAGGGCTGGTTGGGGTGTCATTTTTTGCGCCATGATCTCTCGTTTTGATTAACATCATATTGGTGTAACAGAAAAATTTGATGGCTTTTTTTAAAAAAATTTTTCTGATTATATAATTTAAAAAAATCAGCAATCCTGGTGTGTGTGTGTTTTTTTTTTATGCTGTTCACCGTGCGGGAAGAATTATGTAATATCTTAATGGATCAGACAATTTCGCATGTTACAATATATAATATGTTTATTTTTTTTATATTTTTATTTTTATAAGATGCAAGGGGCATATTAAACTTTTATTAGGGGCAGGGGTATAAGGGTTTTTTTAATACCTGTAAAACTTTTTTTTCACTACACTTTTTTTTACACTTTTTTTTTTAACAGTAAAACATGCAATCATTAGATTGCATATACTGATCTATGCTATGCCTGTCTGAGAGCAGACTCTATGCATAGAACGCCGACCCGACAGGATGGAGGTAAGAGGCTTACCCATGCCTGTCGATATGCTGCGGGGGTCCCGATCACTCAGTGACAGATGCTTGTTCTGTCACTGAGTACCTTACCTTATCTATAGCGATTGCGTCATTTAAGGGGTTAATGAGACGCATCTGCGGGATCGCAGTTGCCTCACATTACCCTCAGCTCCCGGACACACTTATGTGTGCAGGACCGCTCTCACTGCATCTAGGACTGGAATTTTGCATGTCCTGTTTTCTCCACAGCAGAATAGGCACTGCAACAGCCCATTAAAAGACAACTTTTTGAAAAGATGGATTGCAAATATTACCGTCAAAACTTAAATCTATTGACACCTTTGCAATTCTCTATTTTATTGTTTATTTATTTCCTGAATTTAAAATAAAACAACTTTCTAAATAGTTTAAAAAATATCCTACCATATAGCTGCTATTGAAAGATTAGCTAAGTCTGTCTGGGGAGGCTTTCTGCTCTCTCAGTGTTAAGACCGTACTACACGGCACAGTTATCCAGGAAAAGCTCACCGATCACTCACCCGTTTGTCGCTCATTGCCTGTGTATGTAAACCTACAGACAGCAAGCAGGAAGCAGTGGGAGGTGGAAGTCTGCAGAGGTCTGTTGCCATTGCTCCTATTACACGGAGCGGCGCGCTGCAGACCATCGCTGCACAATCATTATCTTTCAACATGGTGAAAGACCATGATCAACCGACATTGTCCAATTACACTAAATGGTTATCAGCCTGAACAGCTGGTAATTGGCCAAGTGAGGCCGATAATTGTTTAGTGTATTAGAGCCTTTAGAAATAACAGCAGGGGAATATTACACATCAGCTCAGATTGTAGATGGGGGTTAAAAATCTGGGAGTGCAGTTCACACAGGCTGGAGAAAGAAAGTAGAGCAGATACAAAGCCAGGCAGTATATTATACAATGTAAAGGCTTTAAAGGGAACCTGTCACCCCCCGTGCCGGGGTGACAGGCTCCCGACCCCCCGTTAGAGCCCCCTATACTCACCTAATTCCGCGGGGTCCCGCTTCTGGAGGTGGTCGGGTGACGGAGATCTCAGCCGCTGCAGCCCGGCGAGCGCGCTGAGAGATGAGTCCAACACCCATAGAGAATGACAGGAGAGTCCAGCGCTCCGTCATTCTCTATGAGCGTTGGACTCATCTCTCAGCGCGCGCGCCGGGCTGCAGCGGCTGAGATCTCCGTCACCCGACCACCTCCAGAAGCGGGACCCGGCGGGATTAGGTGAGTATAGGGGGTTCTAACGGGGGGTTGGGAGCCTGTCACTCTGGCACGGGGGGTGACAGGTTCCCTTTAAAACCAAAAGTTACTTTTATTTTTAAATAAAGACCTATGGAGAATTTTTTTTTACACAGTATAATGTACAAAGCAAGTTGACAATTTTAGGCTATGTTCACACTGCGTATATGTCCGGCCGCATATTTTCGCGGCCGGACATATACGCGGTAATCTCCGGCCGGGGATTTACGCTACTTGCGGCCGGCTACGTACGGACCGCAAACTTACGCCCGAAGTCTATTTACGCTTCCCGAGCGCCCTACGTAGCGATCTGACAGCGGTCTTTTACTTGGAAATCTTCGCCTAGCCCCGGGCACCCCACAAAACCTTTTGGATCGGCACAAAAAGCTGCAAAAATTACGAAATCACCACTACGTACGGGACCGCATGCATGTAACGCTATAGGCGTACGTTACGGCATTTTCGTCCGCAAACAATAGTCTGGTTCATTTTTTACGCCGCCGCGTACAATCCAGGCGTAAGTTCGTACGTAGTGTGAACTGTGCAGCCGTACTTCGTATACTTTCCACTATACGCAAACTACGTAAGTCTCCGGCCGCGTATTCACGGAACACGCTACGGCCAGAAACTTACGTAGTGTGAACATAGTCTTAAGTTTAAAATGCCGCATTTTGCTGTTTGGCCGCCCATCAGTACAATAACAGCTGTTGGTACATTGTTCTAGTTTATCATCAAATATCATCCGCTGTTTGCCCAAAAATAATTGTCATGATCATTATTTTGACGTCTATGCAATACATCTCTATAGGCCCCTTTACACCCTGATTTGGTTGGTAGACTGACTCTTTGTGACCCCCCAATAGTATATGCCCCCCTCTGTGTGGCCACCTTATATATGACCCCCATGTTATCCCCCTTATAGATGCACCCCATTATCCCCCTTATAGATGCCCCCCTGTTATCCCCCATATAGATTCCCCCATGTTATCTCCCTTATAGATGCCCCCCATGTTATTCCCCTTATAGATGGCCCCCCATGTTATCCCCCTTATAAATGGCCCCCCATGTTATCCCCCTTATAGATGGCACCCATGTTATCCACCTAATTGATGGCCCCCATGTTATCCCCCCTTATAGATGGCCCCCCATGTTATCCCCCTTATAGGTGCCACCATGTTATCCCCCTTATAGATGCCCCCCATGTTATTCCTCTTATAAATGGCCCCATGTTATTCCCCTTATGTTGCCCCCTATGTTAGCCCTCCGTCTGTGCAAAATAGATTAAAAAAAAACACAACTCGTACCCCCATCGTGGTTCTTCTCTCTTGCAGGCTCGGTCTGGCCCCCGGCTGACAGGCGGCTCCCTGGCTCTGTCCCGTCCCCGGCAGCACACACCAGTGAGCTTTGTGTGCGCCGGGGATGTTGCTTCCGGCACAGGGGGCGCATGTTATAGACGCTCCCTGTGCCGGAAGTACTTCCCTGGCCCACACTAAGCTTACTGATGTGTGTGCTGCCGGGGATGGGACAGAGCCGGGTGCTGTGCGTCAGCCAGGGGGCCAGCCTCTTGTGATCGCAAGCAAACCACTGCTTGCGGTTACAAGAGGGAGTGGGAGGGGGCAGTGCGGTGGCAAAGGGGGGGCCTCGCAGTGTTCCTCTAGCTTCTGCCCGCTCCCTGCAGCTGTCACTGGAACTGTTTATAATATAAACAGTACGATGGAGTCATTATAATTTTTATATTATTTATTTGTGTCGCTATTCATGAAGTCTATTTTCCTTTAATGGAGGCTCAGTATGCCCCACAGTGGAGTAATGTAGCTGATGTCTTCCAGCTGACCATAATGCATTGTGTACAAATTAACTCTTTTAAATGATACTAAAACTCTGGCTAAACAGGATTTTTCCTGTAGCTCAAATGCATCCATATTGCAACTACAAAAAAAACTTCATATCCTGTATATTGATAAATGACCCACCAGTATTTTATACAGTACTAAATTATTATTATTATAACATTATTAAAATAACAGTGACCTTTAACCTTAACCTTGATAGATCTAAGGATTAACGCTACAATGGATCTTTATTGATTCAGTACAAAAACAATCCTTGAGTTTATGGCCACCTTGGCATACTCCTGTCTTATCACTGACTCCTCAAAAAGTGGATCACTAATTCACCGCAGAAATTTTTATTTTCAATAAAACTTGTGTAGAGTTTATTTAAATTTTAATGTATAACTTGTTTAGTGTTTAGCTGTCAGTAACATTCATCATTCCATTGAGAAAATAAATGTGTCAGGATGGCATCTTCAGAAGAGCAACATATAGGTACTATGTATTTATCAAAAGAGGAAGTTATAAACACTGCAGAACAATTGAAGTAGCTGGCCTTCAGCATTACTATGTCACTTTGTAAAGACTGTGTTACATGATCCGACCCACATTGTAAGTAAGCACAAATCTGAAATCTGCTGGATCATTGCTCGCTTTCAGAACCTTTTACACAGCTCGATTATCATGTGGTCGGGGCTGCACAGAGATTGCTAGTGATGTTCATGCAGCCCTTTGCTTTATTCAGCCATCGGCCACACATCTCCTATAAAGGCCATGTTCAGTACCAGCCAGATGATTTTCACTTCTGCCGAATTCAGATGCGGGGGCACCCGTGTGTGCCTGCTTCCGAATTCCAAGCTGCACACGATGGAGGGTGTGGCTGGAGCCGCACACTCCATTGTGTGAACTGACAGGTTCATTGAACTTCTTTAAAGAAGTTGCATTCTTAAAACATAAGCTATTCTGTATCCTGATATATATGCCGCTATCCAGAAACAGTTGAACTTTAATACAGCATCACAACGCTTGTGCCGGATCCGGTGAAAGTGGGAGAGCCCTGTGAAGTGCTGATTAGCCTACATGGACGCCTTACGCTGGTGAGGTGAATGCTACCTGACAGCACGTGATCCTGTCGCACATACACAGCCAGCACCTGCAACCAGCGGCAATTTCAATAAACATTTGAAATCAGGAACTCGGAGACTGTATACACAGCATGCAAGGGCCCTGCATTGCTGCAAATAAGATTTAGATAGTCTTATCTTTTTAATACTTTATATGCATTTTTTATATTCTTTATACTGTTTAAATAATTGATATTGGGATTTATATTTTTATTGTATTTTTAATATATAAACAAAATATATAACTTCTTCACATTATCACATTATTGACTGGTTCTATCAGGTGCAGAACTAGGTAGTGCACTTGAATTTTTATATATATGCATCTCAATTGATCCACATACCTCAAGGTTGAGCTTACCATTTTTATTTCATAAATAAGAACTTGTAAGCTGCATTATCAGGCTGAGTCTGAGTATATCCTTTGGTTGGACAGTCCATAATTTTCAGTGCACATATTGTAATTTGAAAACAGTATAGTAAATAACATAGAAACAAGCATACAATATGGAATCACCAAGAGTGAACCAGTATGCAGTATTGAATTTTTTTTTTCACTAAATGTTTGGGAACATTTTTACAAATGTTAACAAATTTTTTACATCTTAACCCCTACCCCGTGCAGTAGGAATGTATATATACGTTCCTGCTCTGACGGGGTTTTATGATGATAGCGATCCAGCTCTCATCTGAGTACAGCACCGGAGATAATGAGAATCAGCTGCGATCCTGCAGCTGACTCCCATTAACCCCTTAGTGGCCGCCGATACGGCGGTCACTAATGGGCCGGTGCCGCCACTGTTTTTCATCCACGGTGGGGGGAGATGAAATAAGTAAAATCAGACCCCAGATCAGCCCCCCTAGTGCCCCATTGACTAACCCCCCTCCCCGCAGTGGCCATCAGATCCAAGATGGCGGCCGCAATCACTGTGAACAGACTAATGTCTGATCACAGTGATCTAACAGTAAAAATGAATGAAAACCCCATGCTCTCCGCCACCGGAGGTAGCGGAGAGCATGGGGCAGTGATCGGGGACCCCTCTGTGGGGTCCCGGTACAAGCAATCAGCGGTATATACTATATAACGCTGATCGCTTGTGCCATGTGCCGCCGGCACTTTTTATCACCTGTCACCATAAATGATTGGTGACAGGGGATAAAAAGTGATGTGTCCGTCCCCCCCAAGTCGCCCCTCACCCCCCCATTCACCCAGTCACCCACCCTACCCCATATACTGAACTGATCCTGGGAGGTCCTTCCTCCTCGGCGTCCTGGCTGGTTATGAAGTGCGCATGCGCTCCACAACCAGCCAACTCTGAAAATTTTAAGTGACAGTCACTTTAAATTTGTCACTGAACTATGATTACTGTGATAGAAAATATCACAGTAATCATAGTAATATAGTGAAAATGAATGTATAAAGTACAAAAAGTGACAAACATACAAAAAAATAAAACACACACTTTTTATTATAGTAATAATTACAGTTTACTCCCAAATTACCCCTAACCCCCCCAGATTACCCGTAACCACCGCAGGTTGCTCGTAACCACCCCAGGTTGTCCGTAATCACGACAGATTGCACGTAACCCCCCAGATTACACGTAACCACTGCTTGTTGCCCGTAACCACCGCACGTTGCCTCTAACCACCGCATGTTGCCCGTAACCACCGCACGTTGCCCGTAACCACCGTACGTTGCCTCTAACCACCGCACGTTGCCAGTGACCCCCTCCAGATTGCTTGTAACCACCCCATATTACATGTACCCACCCCAGATTACCTATAAGCACTTCAGTTTATTCCTAACAATCCTAGATTGTCTGTAACCCGCCAGGTTGCCCGTAACCACTGCAGGTTGCGCATAACCCCCCCAGCTTGCCCGTAATCATGCCAGCTTACATGTAACCCCCCAGATTGCACGCAACCACCGCAGGTTGCCTCTGACCACCGCAGGTTTCCTATGACCACCGCAAGTCGCCTCTGACCACTGCACCTTGGCTCTGACCACCGCACCTTGCCTCTGACCACCGCACTTTGCCTCTGACCACCGCACGTCGCCTCTGACCACCGCACCTTGCCTCTGACCACCGCACCTTGCCACTGACAACCACACCTTGCCTCTAACCACCCCAAATTGCCAATGACCCCCTCCAGATTGCCCGTAACCATGCCAGATTACAGGTTCTCACCGCAGATTACATATAAGGACTTCAGTTTATCCGCAACCACCCCAGATTGTCCGTAACCATCCCAGATTGTCTGTAACCACCCCAGATTGTCTGTAACAACCCCAGATTGTCCATAACCACCCCAGATTGTCCGTAACCACCCCACGTTGCCCATAACCACCCCATGTTTCCCGTAACCACAGCAGGTTGCCTGTAACCACCCTAGATTGTCTGTAACCACAGCAGGTTGTCCGTATCCACCCCACGTTGCCCGTAACCAGCCCAGGTTGCCTCTAACCACCCCAGGTTGCCTGTAACTAACCCAAGTTTCTTGTAACCACCCCAGGTTGCCTCTAACCACCCCAGGTTGCCTCTAACCACCCCAGGTTGCCTGTAACTACCCCAGGTTGCCGTAACCACAGCAGGTTGCCCGTGACCACCCCATGTTGACCGTAACCACCTCCAGATTACCCGTAACCACCCCAGACTGTCCGTAACCACCCCGCATTACCTGTAATCTTATTTTTTTTATTTTATTTTAGTAACTGCGCTAATCTAATAACTATTTCTAGCGGCGGTTTTGCTCCAGCAAATTGGCACTCCTTCCCTTCTAAACCCCGCTGTGTGCCCATACAGTGGTTTATACCCACATTTGGGGTACCGTTGTACTCAGGAGAACCTGCGTTACAGATTTTGGGGTACATTTTTTCTCCTGTTCCTTGTGAAATTTTGAAATTTCAAGCTAAACCAACATATTATTGGAAAAAATCGAGTTTTTCATTATTACTGGGCAATTTTGAATACTTTCCTCTAAAACCTGTGGGGTCATAATGCTCATCCTACCCCAAGATAAATTCTTTGAGGGGTGTACTTTCCAAAATGGGGTGACTTTTTTTTTTGGGGGGGGGGGGGGGTTCTATTCTGTAGACATTACAGGGGCACTGCAAACACACCCGTCGCTCAGAAACTTCTTCAGAAAAATCTGCACGAAAATTGCTAACTGGCGCTCCATCCCTTCTGAGCCTGGCTGTGTGCCCATACAGTGGTTTATGGCCACATCTGGGGTACCGTTCTACTCAGGAGAACCTGCGTTACATATATTGGGGTGAGTTTTCTCCCCTGTTCCTCGTAAAATTGAGAAATTTTAAACTAAAGGAACATATTATTGGAAAAATTTGAGTTTTTCATTTTTACTGTCTACTTTTGAATACTTTCCTCTAATACCTGTGAGGTCAAAATGCTCACCACACCCAAAAATTAATTCTTTGAGGGGTGCAATTTCCAAAATGGGGTGACTTATGGCGAAATTTTACTCCACTGGCACTACAGGGGCTCTGCAAACGCACTTGGCGCTCAGAAACTACTTCAGAAAAATCTGCACGGAAAATGCTAATTGGCGCTCCTTCCGTTCTGAGCCTCGCTGTGTGCCCATAGAGTGGTTTATACCCACATATGGGGTACTGTTCTACTCAGGAGAACCTGCTTTACAGATTTTGTGGTGAATTTTCCAGTATACAAACCTCCTAAATCAACTTAAAAAAAGAACTTGTCCCTAAAAAAATCAGTTTTGGAAGCTTTTACGAAAATGTGGTAATTTGCTGATAGATTTCTAAGTCCTGTAACACCCTAAAAAAATAAAATATGTTTATGAAATGAAGCCAGAATAAAGAGGACATATCGGTAATGTGACTTAGGAACTAATTTATGTGATACAACTTTCTTTTTTTAGAAGCAGAGAATTTCAAAGTTCATAAAATGCTAATTTTTAAATTTTTTCATGATATTTTGATGTTTTTCACAAAAAACACACAAAGTAGTGACCAAATTTTGCCACTTATTTAAAGTGCCATATGTGACGAAAAAACTTTCTCAGAATCGCTAGCATACATTAAAGCATCTCTGAGCTATAAGTGCATAAAGTGAGACAGGTCAGATTTTGAAAAATGAGCCTGGTCATTAAGGCCCAAATAGGCTTGGTCTTGAAGGGGTTAATGACCAAGCTAACTAGGTCTGTATGTCATTTAATGATCGAGGCCCATTTGCAAATGTAGCTGTCATACTTTATGTGCTAATAACTTTGGCATGATTAAACTAATCCCAATGATTCATAGATTGCATTTCTTGACACTTTAGTGGTAAATTGAAAAAAAAAAGTTTCTACTTGTTGTTATTGCCATAATTACATAATTTACATGTATATTTTACATTGGCATTATTTGTTAAACAAGTTTATACTATTTAGGATGTTAGAGGGCCTAGAGGTTTAGTAGCCAATTTCCAAATTTTTTGGGAAATTTCTAAAACTGATTTATTTTTTAAGGGACCAGTAGATCTGCTGATTAGGATTTGACAGCTCATAAAACACAACATATTACACAGAGCATATTCACAGAAAATTTTAATTCAACATTTTTTACCTCAAATCTGCAGAAATATCCCATGTGTGGCCATAATGTGCTCACTGACTTAACACAAGACCGACTGACAAAGCCTTAGAAGTAATGATTTGGGATTTGTCTCCATTTTATTGGGGTGTTTTCAGGCATCATGGGGAACATTTATTAAACTAATTGCGCCTGTTTTTAGTCTAATATATCTAGTTTGCGCTCAAAATAAATCTAATATGAATTTATGAAGCTTTTTTAGATAAGACTATCCAAATTAGAATTGACTTTTAAAATTAGATTTTTTGTTGTTAATTAGATCAAAAGTGCGCCAGAATTTTTTTTTAGCTCAATTTATTAACTGCTCAATTTGTTATAAGGTCGCATATATTGGCGCATCGCTATGTCTGCTCCGAACCAGGTGAATAATATTCACCTTTTCCCAGTTCAGTCTAATTTTCTCTGAATGCTTTTTCCTTGCTGTGTGTTGCACATAGGTAAAACAGACAGATAAATATTTTTTTATTTTATTTTTTTTCAAATCTGTATTTTTATTTTTTTAATAAAAGTGCAATTACATAAGAATTTTTTCTTTTTCTTACAGTAATGTAACGAATAGATGAAACAGGGAGTAAACAGGTTAACATTTTTCATAACAATTGGTTAACAGTCCACATAAATAAAACAGCTACAGAAAAGCGTCTGTTGAACACTAGCGAAGGTACTGCAGGGTATCACCTGCTGCAAAGCCTCTCCATAGTATATATCAGGTTTGATAAGTTGTCTTTGTGAAGGCTATCGCATCATACATAAACCTTAGTCCACATCTTAGTGGGGATACGTGTCCAGACAGCATGGAGAGATGGGGGATGACAATCGTCAATTAGTATTGTGATCTCTTTTAGGGGGCAGTTGTAGAAGTTGTTGTACATCCCAAAATAACATCGATGTGCAGTTTAAGATTTATTTTTGTCTTCATTACCATTACAGACATGCGGATAAAATTATTTGTATAAACATATTATTAATCAATAAACATGAGGGTGAAGGTGGTGATACATGCTGTATAGCCGGCGTGGTACGGGGGAGCTGTAGCTTATTAATGATCGTAGAATGTAAATAGAAGGATGTGTTAGTAATTAACAAGGTAGAGGCAAATAGTGAGATGGTTAGTATGTAGTAGATAAGAAGTGTGTAAATACATGATTAAAGGATACATAATGAATGAGAAGTACATATGAATGATATGAAATGATTACAAGATACATAATATGAAATGATTAAAGGTACATAATACCATAAAGATACATCACTCATTCATTCATGTTCCATCATTTTTAGTGTCTCATTATGTACTTATCATTCATAAGTACTCATCATTTATTATGTACTTTTAATCATTTCATATTATGTATCTTGTAATCATTTCGTATCATTCATATGTACTTTTCATTCATTATGTATCATTTAATCATGTATTTACATACTTCTTATGTACTACATACTAACCATCTCACTATTTGCCTCTACCTTGTTAATTACTAACACATCCTTTTATTTACATTCTACATATATTTACAAACATCAACTCACTGTATGGACCCGCTCTACTTTGGCCACACATGCACACGACCGCAGCCGACTCCACTACAGCTCCCCCGTACCCCGCCGGCTATACAGCATGTATCACCACCTTTACCCTCATGTTTATTGATTAATAATTATGTTTATACAATTAATTTTATCCGCATGTCTGTTTTACCTATGTGCAATACACAGCAAGGAAAAAGCATTCACAGAAAACTAGACTGAACTGGGAAAAGGTGAATATTATTCACCTGGTTCGGAGCAGATGTAGCAATGCACCAATATATGCGACTTTATAGCAAATTGAGCAGTTAATAAATTGAGCTAAAAAAAAAAAACTTTTTTCTTTTTTGGACTATTTTTAAGACCATTTTTATAAAGACACATTTATTATGCTATTAGACTTTAACAATAAATTGGACTCAAAAGATTAGATCGATTTTTATGCCAAAACATCTTTAAAAAAATCGTTGTTTTAGATTTGTTAGTAAATGTCCCACCATGTGTTTACAAAGGAATTGATATGCCAAAATGCATAGAATAGTTTAGAATATTCGAAAATGGCAATGGGTATGCTTTGGTATTATGGAGGAGATTGGCAACACACTATTGGTAGTCATGACCTGTGACGATTGGCCTGGCATGATGAAGGAAAGGCCTCTTGGGATTTACCAAACATTTACTGTTAATAGAAAGTTGGAGAGCAGAAAAGGTTTTAGCAGGAGCGAAGGACAATAAGGGGAGCTTTGCGGACCCAGAGTTGACAACCTTTTCCTCTCTGATAAAGCGACTCACCATATTTCTAAGGGGAAGTGCGATACTGTGTGTACTTTATTTTTAACTGTCCTCCCACCACGAGCTGTGGTATGTGCACTCCTGTGGTAAGGTGCACTCCTGGCGTCTGCACCATGGCAAATATCATTGCTGCAATGGTGATAAATGTTGGTACACCTTTGTCTCCTTGAATAGTGCCAGATTAGGGACAGACTAGAGTAAGGATAGGGATAGGCCTGGAGATCGGGATCGCCTTTCTAGGGGCAAATTCACCAATTAGGTAGGGTATTTTTCCACATAGGGGAGGATGCACTAGGGTGTATTTAGTGTCATCATTAAAATTAGGTTTTAACTGATATTCTCTATGAATCCTTTTTAGTCACAGCTTCATTCTCTCCCCTCTCTTTAAATATATTTTTTAAAGGCATCACAATGAATAAAGTCAATTATGAATTAACAAGATTTATAAACCCATTAAATGTGTTATCCAGCATTAGAAAAACATGACCACTTTCTTTCAGAAATAGCACCACTGTTATCTCCAGTTCCAGTGTGGTTTTGAAACTGAGTTCCATTGAAGTGAATAGAGCTTAATTGCAAACCACACCTGAACTGTAGACAGGTATTGTGTTGTCTCTGAAAGAAAGTGGCCATATTTTTTTAAGTTGTATAACTCCCTTTAAAATATTTCAAAAATACATTCCTTATCATACGCCATATCAGTCTTCAAGCTCACATAATATTCATTTAATTCAAGAGCTTTGTAAAAAATTTTTTTTTTTTTGCAAGCAACCCCTGAGACCTAATTTTAAAAACTTCTTCCATTCTTCTATCAAGGGTCATTTTCTCCAAAATACTTTAGTATAGAGAAATAGCTTTTTTTTTTTTAAACAACCCATCTCCCTCATCATTTTAAAAATCCCTCGAATTCATATTGTAATATATTTTGAGTATATCATCACCTTTCTCCTGGGCCAAGAAATATTCCAACTGATCTTTAACAACCCAAAATTGTTATATCATGGGGCAGGCCAATAACTTATGGAAAAAAGTGGGCCTCTTCTCTGTACGGTTCTGCCACACTGGTAGCTGATTAAAATCCAGGAAGTGAACAAAACTGGCCTCTGTTCCAATCCACTTTGTCTCCTGCTCTCTCTGCTCTCCCCCCTTGGGAAGAGAGATTCCATGCCTCTGTCTCACATTTTGTGTGTTTGCTGAGCACAGGCTGATGATGCAGACAGGAGGCTTGGCTGTAGAGAATACAGTGTGCTGTGTGGGTGGGACCACAATGAAATGATAAAGTACTGCAAAAAAATTAGTAACACAATGAAACTGCAATGTGTGAACACAGTCTAGAAGTTTCTGCAACAGCTTTGGGTGGGTAATGGGCAGGGTGGGGGGCTGTGATGAACAGGTGAGAGAAAGCATTGCATTCTGGAACCTGTAGTACTGTGTACAACTGCCAGGAAATACAGCGACACAATACAGAAGAAACACCCAAAAGCAAATAGATTTTTTGTAGTTTCAAAACTGGGATAGATAGGTATTTGCTTCTACAGCAGGTTCATTTTTTTAACTCTACCTGGAGTTCCCCTTTAACAGAAGTAAGTTTTACTTTTCCTATGACCTATGATACCCTGCCAAGTGTCTTCTGGAATTTCCACCTCCCATTTACCGAACCAGCGTCAGGTAAATAATTGCCAAGAGTTTTTTCCTTATGCATTGGACTTTTACATAATTCAAAAACTTATGTGAACTAACATTCCAAATTTCAACATTTTCTGTGTTAACAAAAGCATGTCTAATTTGTGCATACCGTAAACTCTGAACATCATTTATCCTATTTTTTATTTTGATATCTTTAAAGAATAATTGTTTGTGAAATCTGAAAAATTGTATTCACCTCTTTACTAATTCAAAATTTTTAAGAGCTCATCCAATTAACTATTCCCCCAAATAGGTGAAATTAAAAAACCTCCATTTATTTTACACATTTTCTTTAAGGCCTACCACACCTTTCCATATAAATTGATATATGATAATTTCATTACTTTACTACCAAATCTTACATCTACCCTCCCAGAAACATCAGCATGCTTCCACTCAGAGTGCTCTAAACTATACTTAAAGAGTTACTGTCATTATAACTTTCAAAACCTAAATCATCCATAGATGTGAAATAAACCAAGTTTGCAATTTACATTCATTCCTTTTTTTTTTTTTTAGTTATCATGGAAACCACAGCACTTCCTATGTTCTGACAATTTTTTCCCCCCAAAGAGTGTAAGACATGTAAGAGTCCATGTTTTCCAGGTCATCTGCGCACTCACAGAGGAGGCAGTCATGTGATTGATGGACTAAGCTGTGACTAAGCTGTGACTCTCTGTATTGGTCGGGACTTCATTTGTTTAGTCTCTTTTTTTAACCAGTACTAATCTAAAATAATGCCGACCGGACCTGGATTTCAGAAAGGCATAGCTTTGTTTTACAGCATGATAACAAAAAATAAGTATAGCTTTGGTTTACAGCATGATTAAAAAAAAAATAATGAATGTAAATTGTAAACTTGCTTTATATCACATATAATGTTGATGTATAACTTTATGGCTAGGTTCACACTATGTATCTGTGCGGCTGTATTGCGGGCGGTACATCATCGACCGGATTTTTCCGGTTCATGCGTACGCTGGAAAGTATACGATATACGGCTGCACAGTGCACACTATGTATGAACCTACGGCCCTTTCGTAAACGGACCCGTAAAAAATGAACTAGACCATTGTTTGCGGCCGGAACTGTGCAGATTCACGGCCGTGGATTGACAGGCGGTCCGTATGGAGTACTTAAAAAAATAGCCGGCAATAATGCCGAATGCCGATGCCTCTAATAGTTATTATATTAAATTAATAAAACACATTTTCTTTGTAATAAAGTCCCTTTCGTTGTTCAATAATTTAATTCTAATGAATCCATCATTGTGCAATTAAATATACTGTTAAAATAAATATATATATATATATATATAAATAAATGTATATTTATATATATATTTATTTTTTGACAGTATATTTAATTGCACAATGATGGATTCGTTTAAATTAAATTATTGAACAACGAAACTGATTTTATTACAACAAAAATGTGTTTTATTAATTAAATATTAATTAGTACAGGAAGCTCCATTAAGCCGTTAATTCATATTCCCGGTAAATAGAGCAAACTGTACTAATCAACACTTTACTTTAATGAAAACATCAAATGTTTCTTCTAATTATGTTATCACAATAGCATTATTAGAAGAAACATTTTGAATTATATGTGCTCAGCTGATTGGCTGATCGGCTGAGCGCACATATAAAGAGTCGGTCCGCAGTACAGTGACTTCATTGTCCTGCGGACCAGCGAAGAGGACACATCGGGGTGAGTATACAGCTCTCCTTACCCCCTCCCCAGCACTGCAACTATCCCAGCAAGAAAGGGGGGTCACTTAATCCCTTCCTTGCTGGGATGGGTGCAGTCTGACATCAGTCTGGCCCCCAAGGGGTTAAGGGGGATGCAATGCATCCTCCCTTAACCCCTTGGGGGCGAGACTGTAAGCAGCGATCTGTAAAGATGCTGCATACTGTAAGGTGCACAACACCGCTCACATGATGGGTGTTGTGCTCCTGTGCTCCTGTGTGTTTTGTGTGTTTCTCCCTTTTTGTTTTTCAGATATCGGTATCCTGTGGATTACGTCGGATTCCATGGACTACGACGATGACCAGATGTTGTTTGGTGTTTTTTTTTTTTTTATAAAATGGTCAATGAGGGGTGTGGTAGTGTTTTTATTTGAATAAAAAAATTTTTTTTCACTTGTGTCTTGTCTTTATTTCTTTACTTTATAGACTTAGTAGTGGAAGCCGTCTAACAGACGGAATCCATTAGTAAGTCGGGGCCTAGTGTTAGCCGTTATAAAATGGCTAACACTAACCCCCCATCATTACCCCAGTACCCAATGCCAGCAGGGGTACTGGGAAGAGCCGGGTGCCAGTAATCCCAGAGCGTCAAAATTGGTGCTCCTGGACTGGGCGGCAGCAGGCTGGTAAGATTTAGGCTGGGGAGGGCCTAAAAAAATGGCTCTTCCCACCCTGGTGTTACCAGGCTGCTGTTGTTTGTTTTTTAACCCGGCTGGTTATAAAAATAGGGGGGACCCTATGCGGGGTTTTTTTTTTTAAATAAATAAATAATTTAAAAAAACGCATAGGGTCCCCCCTATTTTTATAACCAGCCGGGTTAAAAACCAAACGACAGCAGCCTAGTAACACCAGGGTGGGAAGAGCCATTGTTTTAGGCCCTCCCCAGCCTAAATCTTACCAGCCTGCTGCCGCCTAGTCCAGGAGCGCCAATTTTGACGCTCCGGGACCACTGGCACCCGGCTCTTCCCAGTACCCCTGCTGGCATTGGGTACTGGGGTAATAATGGGGGGGTTAGTGTTAGCCATTTTATACCGACTAACACTAGGACCCAACTTAGTAATGGATTCCGTCTATTAGACGGCTTCCACTACTAAGTCTATAAAGTAAAGAAATAAAGACAACACACAAGTGAATTTTTTTTTTAATTCAAATAAAAACACCCCCACACCCCTCATTGACCATTTTATTAAAAAAAAACACCAAACAACCGCTGGTCATCGACGTAGTCCACCAAATCCGACGTAATCCACAGGATACCGATATCTGAAAAACAAAAAGGGAGAAACACACAAAAAACACACAAACAGGAGCACAACACCCATCATTGTGAGCGGTGTTGTGCACCTTACAGTATGCAGCATCTTTACAGATCACTGCTTACAGTCTGGCCCCCAAGGGGTTAAGGGAGGATGTATTGCATTCCCCTTAACCCCTTGGTCTGATGTCAGACTGCACCCATCCCAGCAAGGAAGGGGTTAAGTGACCCCCCCCCTTCCTTGCTGGGAGCGTTGCAGTGAGGGGGAGGGGATGGGGAGATCTGTATACTCACCACGATGTTGTCTCTTCGCTGGTCTGCAGCACAATGAAGTCACTGTACTGTGGACCGGCTCTTTATATGTGCGCTCAGCCAATCAGCTGAGCGCACATATAATTCAAAATGTTTCTTCTAATAATGCTATTGTGATAACATAATTAGTGGAAACATTTGATGTTTCATTAAAGTAAAGTGAAGATTAGTACAGAATGCTCTATTGCCGGCAATATGAATTAACGGCTTAATGAAGCTTCCTGTACTAATTAATATTTAATTAATAAAACACATTTTCGTTGTAATAAAATCAGTTTCGTTGTTCAATAATTTAATTTAAACGAATCCATTATTGTGCAATTAAATATACTGTCAAAAAATAAATATATATATAAATATACATTTATTTATATATATATATATATATATATATATATATATATATATATATTTATTTTAACAGTATATTTAATTGCAAAATGATGGATTTGTTTAAATTTAATTATTGAACAACGAAAGGGACTTTATTACAACGAAAATGTGTTTTATTATTTAAATATATTAACCATGAGAGGCATCGGCATTACTGCAGAGGATCGCAAACCCCGGTAATAGCGATTCATGTAAACTGTTTGCCTGCTTTCCCAGATGCATTCCAGAGGTGTTTGCATCACTTTCTAAAGATTTTATTTGTTATTTTTAGTTGAACCAGATTTCCAAGTAAATGACCGTATGTTTTAAGCTGCATGTCTATTTTTTCCCACGGCCGTAGTTTCAGCCGCACATTTCCAGCCGCATAAAAAATACAGCTGCACAGATACATAGTGTGAACATAGCCTAAAAGTTATAACAACGATGATACTTTAATAATAAGTTGACAGCTGTATCTGATTACTTACTTCTGCCCATCCGTGGTGGTCTAGTGGCTGAGATCGCCCCCCCCCCCCCGGGACGTTGTCCCAGAGAAACGATCCCCGTGTCTTCACCCGGCCGGGGTGGGCGCCGTATTGGTGCTGATCCCGGCTCTGCACTCTAATGCTTTCGGCTGCAGCAGCCGAAAGCAAACGAGTGCCTATCTCATTGATCTTGTGCTGTATTACTATACAGCATAGATCTCAATGAGAGATCAGTGTGCTTATACTAAAAGTCCCCCGGGGGGCTTCTAATATAAGTGTAAAAAAAAAAAAGTGTTATTAATAAAAGCCCCCTCCCCTAATAAAAGTCAGAATTACCCCCCTTTACCCATGTTATAAATAAAAATAAACAAATAAATACATAAACACGTTTGGTATCGCCGCGTGTGTAATCGCCCGAAATATTAATTGATCACATTCCTCGTACAAAAAATCGCGTAAGCGCAAAAATTCCAGAGTGCAAAATTGCGCATTTTTGGTCTCATCAAATCCAGAAAAATTGTAATAAAAAGCGATCAAAAAGTCGCATATGCGGAATCAAGGTACCGATAGAACACATCATGGTGCAAAAAATGACACCTCACACAGCCCCATAGACCAAAGGATAAAAGTGCTATAAGCATGGGAATAGAGCGATGTTAACAATGGTTTGAATTTTTTACAAGCCATCACATAATATAAAAGTTATACATGTTACATATCGTTGTAATCGTAACGACTTGAAAAACATATATAACAAGTCAGTTTTCACCCAGGGCGAGCGGCGTAAAAAAAAAATACCCCCCAAATAAAAACAATGCATTTTATTTTTTTTCAATTTCACCACAAATTGAATTTATTCCTGGTTTTGCAGTGTACTTTATGCAAAGTACATTTAGTGGCGCAAAAATAAGGGCTCATGTGGGCTTCTAGGTGAAAAAATGCAAGAGCTATGGCCTTTTAAGCACAAGGAGGAAAAAAACGGAAGTGCAAAAATCGAAATTGGCCCGATCCTTAAAGTGACACTGTCACCCACTATTTGCATTTTGACTGCTCTCCACAGATGTAAAGGGATAATGTTACAGCTTTCATTACTTATTTTATATTATACCTCATGGTGCTTGTTCTGGTAAAAAGTTGTTTTTATCACCTGTGGATTGGTATATGTGGGCGGGGCCTCGTGGCCTTTGTGCCACATCGCTCTGCCCCTAGCCCCACCTCCATCCATGATGTCATCACCACATAGGCCTCGCCCCCTCAGCAGCCATTGGAAGGGCCAGCCTAAAGCTCTAGGCCCCACCCCCCTAGATTGTCCCACACCAATGGCTGCTGAGGGGGTGTGGCCTATGTGGCGATGACGTCATGGACGGGGGGCGGGTCTAAGTGGGGCTAGAGGCAGAGCGATGTGGCACAAAGGCCATGAGGCCCCGTCCACATATACCAATCCACAGGTGATAAAAACGACTTCTTACCAGAACAAGCATCATGAGGTGTGATATAAAATAATATTAATTTGTATAACTTTTATTTTATCTGACAGCTTTTAAAAAATTAAAACCTTTAAAAAAAGAATCTAAATGTGTATAAAATTGCTCTATTTTATGCTTTGGTCTATGGGGCTGTGTAAAGGTGTCACGATCTGTTCTTTTTATTTGTAGCTTACTTGTGTATAGACCATTAGATCAGTGCTGTATTACTCTGGTCTGCTGCAGACCAGATCTGTTGATTACCGAGTTGGGATCAACATCATTCCGACGCTGAGGTCTGGCTAGGTAAGAAGAAGCGATCCCATTGCGCAGGGGAGGTCCATCCACTATACCACCGTAGATGAGGAAAATAGCTATTTAAATGCAGCTGTCAGACTGCGCCTGCTAATAGCCGTGGTCCCAGGCTGCAGTTAGCAGCCGCACAACCCCTCTCTGAACCCCCCCATCTGCATGAAAACGTAAATTTAAGCTCTTAAGCGGGAAGGGGTTAAGATCACTTCTAATTTTTGAGACATCTAAGGAGAGAAATCTTATATTCACAGTGAATTTGGCTAAGTATTTGCTGAATCTTTTACTCCCTCAAGATGGTCTTTAACACATATGGGGTAATTAAGCCTGGCTCCCAGCATTCAACAATAAGGAACCAGATGCTTTCTCCAATTTATACAAGGAAGGGGAGCCACACACACTTCATCAGTTATTTCCCCTGCTCAGCTAAGTTAGCAATTTTCCAACATATGCAATGTATTGACACCCCCTTGTGTTAGGAGCAATTCAGACAAAAGGGTTTTTAAGAAAGCTTGAATTTACAACATACAAGGACTACTCGTAATTCTCATTGTTACCTCTTGAGGGCAGCAAAATTCCAGTCCCCCTTCCCCTTCTTCCTTCTCCTTCCCTCTCCTGCCTTTCTCCCTTTTTATGCAACATGAGATATAGTAAAGTCAGTAAGATCACACATGGAGTATGTTCAATAAACAATAAAAGTACTTCACAGGCTCCCCTGGCCACACAACCTGATCGGGGGCGGGGTGGCAAGAGCCAGGTCCTGGGAAACAGCTGGCAACCCCCCTCCCCCGGGTGGAATGATGCCCATCCCTTAGCTGGCCCAGAAGGGCTCAAAACAGTGAGGAGAACAGTGTAAATCTGCAGTAACCTGGGATTGCTAGGTGTTGTTAGCAGGTATGTCCATCCTCGGTATACTAACACTAGGCTTTGAAAAGGTAGAACCAGTTGTGTGTGGGTGCAGGTGCGGAGCAAAATGAGCACAGAGTCCAGCACCTAAACAAGAAAATACTTTAATTAGAGATCTTAAGTGAAATACAGTTTAGGGCTGGGTTCACACTACGTATATTTCAGTCAGTATTGTGGTCCTCATATTGCAACCAAAACCAGGAGTGGAAAAAACACAAAGGATCTGTTCACACAATGTTGAAATTGAGTGGATGGCCGCCATATAACAGTAAATAACTGCCATTATTTCAATACAACAGCCGTTGTTTTAAAATATCAGCAAATATTTGCCATTAAATGGCGGCCATCCACTCAATTTCAACATTGTGTGAACAGATCCTTTCTGTGTTTTTAATCCACTCCTGGTTTTGGTTGCAATATGAGGACCACAATACTGACTGAAATATACGTAGTGTGAACCCAGCCTAAAGAGTGAAATGATCCTCAAATTATCACAAAAACAGGAAAAATTAATTGAAAAAATGTCCTTGGCTCACCACACCTGCAACAATACCCCCATTAAACGGAGGTGCAAGCTTTAACTAGCAGACAATGTAGAGAAGGGCCAGCAGTCTAATTTAGTCATATATTTTTTGTTAAAGCTTCACATGTAGTTACAGACATGACAAACATGACTGACGCATTTCAATCTACAGGTGATCTTGCTTATAGTCAAATGAGATACAGTGATTCTCACCGCCTTTGTACATGTCACCTTTCCAAGTAGCTAATAGTCAAATTTTGCTCCCACACCTCTTCTACGCCTGAGTATATTTCATCCCAGAAGCTTCCCACATGCTTAAATGGTGTCTACAGAATTAACTCCAAACATTTCCTGCAGAGCCTTAAAGGGAACCTGTCACAGGGTAGAAGACTGCCACCAGCGTCTCACAATGATGGCTGAAATATTTAAACCACAACATAGGCGCTATGGGTGTGGGCAGTGCTCCTAACAGGTGCACTTGTGCCCCTAACAGTCCTACTGGGTTAAGGAGCAAACTACTAACTGCACCTGAACAGCATGGAATAGACGTAAAGATGCTACTACAGCATTAAGGTCGATTTTAAAGAGAAAAAAATAGCGGTCTAAGGGATCTCTCCTGCATGTAAGTTATACTACTACTGATGACAACTCGGATGGAACAAGTGCGGAGGAATACGACATTGGTACACGCTATAATTATGCTATACGATAGATAGATAGATAAACAAATAGAAATATAGGGCTGGACGGCACTGTGTGGCTCTGTGGCTCAGGTGGGTGCTTCAACCTCAGTGGACGGACTCCAAGACCACCTTAGTAGTAAAATAAACCGAGAAGAGGCAGCACTCCAATATTCAGTGAAAAAAAGGAAGATGATTTATTCACCCATCAATGTGCAACGTTTCGATCTCCCAATGAGATCTTTTTCAAGCTTGAAAAAGATCTCATTGGGAGATCGAAACGTTGCACATTGATGGGTGAATAAATCATCTTCCTTTTTTTCACTGAATATTGGAGTGCTGCCTCTTCTCGGTTTATTATAGATAGATAGATAGATAGATAGATAGATAGATATAGTGGGTGTGATATATATAAATATATATATATATATATATATATATATATATGGTGGATGATTTTCCATTCAGCAATGCTGTCTACTTGTATGGCCGCTACATCGACGACCTAATTATTATGTGGTCCGGTCATGTACTGGCCATCCCGTAGTTTGAGGGCTACCTAAAACAAAACTTTGAATCTTAGATTTACGTTTTACTATGAAGAGACAGATATTTCCTTTCTGCAACTGGCAATCCAGGCAGCTATAAAGAGGAAAATTATACTTACAAAAACCTTTTGCAAAAAAACTGCAGGCCGCACCATCCTTGTCAGACCTTGACGCCAGACCTTGTCATCCTAGTCATGTGATTCGAGCTATACCGGTGGGTGAGATGACCAGATCAATAAGGAATTGTTCAAATCCATTTTTGTGGAAGGAAGAAAAATGCATAATGTATACTAAGCTGACAGAAAGAGGCTATAAACAGTGGGTGCTGGAAAGGGCAGATAGGAGAGTTGCTGCCAATGATCAGGATACTTTGTTAGCCACAACAAATAGTTAATCTAACAGTAAACAATAAGGATAAGACAACCCCCAAATAGCCCTCATGACAGAATATACTGCCGAGTTTAATAAAAATAAAAAAATATTTTTTATTAGAATTTACCAATATCATATTAGTAGAACAAGCTATTTAACATCATTCGGGAGGGTGTTTCCATTATCCACAAACGTAATTTTACTATTATCCAACAACTATTACCTAGTCTATTCCAGTAATAAATAATAAAAATCATCAAGGTGACACATGGTTAAAAACAATGGGCTTCTATGGATGCGGCCATGATATATGCCAAACATGCAAATCTATTCAAATGGGACAGAGATTTGTCTCTAAAAATAAGAGCACAATTTTTCTATTACAATAATATATTAGTTCTATCTCTAGATTTGTTATATATTTTATTACATGCACAGATTGCCCTATTCAATATGTAGGCTGCACTCCAGGTCCCCTAAATGTCAGCAGTAGAGATGAGCGAGCATGTTCGTCTGAGCTTGGTACTCGTTCGAGTATTAGGGTTCTCGATGGTGCTCGTTACTCAGATGAGCATCTAGTGATACTCGAGACAATGGCATCTTCCTCTTTCTGCATGTTTGGCGGCTTTTTTTCAGCCAATCGTCATGCAGGAGCTCGTAGAATCACGTGGGAACCCTACATGTCGATAGCAGTGATTGGCTGTCCAGATCAGATGACCTGGGCATATAAGAATCAGGTCCCACAATGCTCGCTTCAGATGCAGGCTGGATGAGCACAGGGAGAGAGATGCTGTCTGTCAGGGAGAGTGTTAGGCAGGGAATTAGTGTGCGGTTAGGCAGGAATCCGACACAAACAACCCAATAGTCCTTCTAAGGGCTTAAAATTTAGAAAACATATATTGTTTTGCTACTCTTGGCTGCTGGCTTGGACTTGTAGTGCAGCTGTCAGTAGTCAATTTGTCCTGTCGCTGACATTACCTTGGCTGGCTGGGATCTGTAGTTCAGCTATACCTATCCTCACTGTGCTGTGTCCTGTGCACGTGGTGCTTTAGACGTCAATCAACTCAGGAGATTACTGGCCCGACAGTTAACAGAAGTTTGAGCGAGGGAGGAGGTACAGGAACATGGGGGAGAGAGCCTGAAGCCCATAATTTGGCGTAATATTGCAATTAGCCAGCCCCAGAGGGGTCCATGCGTTCTGCTGTTTTCTGTCCATTTCCATGTTGTTTCCATCATTTTCTGAGGTTTCCAGGTCTTCACGCAACCTTCCCTGTGCAGAGTTTTGGTCCCCTGCAAAAATGCTTGAGTTTCCCATTGACTTCAATGGGGTTTGTTACTCAAAACAAGCACCCGAGCATCGGGAAATATTTGTCTCGAGTATCGAGCACCCGAGCATTTTAGTACTCGCTCATCTCTAATCAGCAGACACTTTTCTAATAGTGCGAACATTGGTGCTATGAACATCTCAGCCGTGTCTAAGCACTTCCAGACCTGTCATCAAGGTAATCTTGCCATCTTAATCTGTATGGCCATTGAACAAGGTAAACAGCCCAAAAGAGGAGGAAATAGAAGAAGCTTGTGTCTAAGTTGTGAATCTTATTGAATTTTTTTAAATTAGACACACAACACCCAGATGTTATGAATCAGAGATAGGATTTCATGTAGCAATGCTGAAATAATTGTAGCATCTTTGCTATACCTCCCTGTCTTTTCCAATATGTACATTTTTAAATGTTTTTATAGGTATTTTTTAAATTTATTTAGTGTGTGTGTTTCTGTATCTATTAGATTAATACAAAGATATTGGAAACCTTGAGGTACCTGTTGTCTGCTTTGCCACTCTCAAAAATTTTACTTTTGCCTACTCGGACAGGTGGTACGTCACATTTGTTGAGTCTGTACCTGCAAGTGAAGCTTCAATAAAGAAAATAAGATTTGGACTTTTCCTGGGACTGTTGGCCCTTCTCTACAACACAGAAGGCTTGACTTAGTTGCTAGTAGTGTAGGTGGTAGGTCTTTCGTTGCCTGAAGTTAGGGTAAGGGACCATCTTGGAGCTTTGTCTAGTAGTACAGAACTTTGCCGGGGCAACTTGTACTGTGCGTGACTTGTTGAAGAGTCTCTTACTCATGGTTAGGACTGAGAAGAAGAAGAAAGACCGCCTTATGCCACAAGAGCGCACGGCCTGGCCTGGTAGTACGAGTCCCAGGTTTGAACAACTGGGTGTAGCTAATCTCTCAAGTTTTTTTGGTTTAAAGAGATTATCAAGTGTTAGAAAAACATGGTCACTTTCTTCTAGAGCCAACACATCTCTCCAATCTCCAGTTCAGGTGTGGTTTGCAATTAGGCTCCATGCACTTCAATGGAACTGAGTTTCAAAACCTTGCCCAAATTGGAGAAAACAGTCCATTTGTCTCAGGAAGAAAATGGCCATGTTTTTTTTTTAACCCTGGATAACCCCTTAAACTGCTGTGGAGGTTGTTTCAAAGGTAACATTGCCAATACTGGACAGTCAAGTAGGTAGGCATTTTGTAAGTCCAGGTCTTGCAAGAAGTCCGACAAGTCATCTGGTGAGTGCTATGTTCACACAGTATTTTTGCTCAGTATTTTGGTAAGTATTTTTCAACTAAAACCAAGAGTGGATTTAAAACACAGAAAGGCTATGTTCACACACTGTTGACATTTAGTGAAAGGTCATAATTTAACAGCAAATAATGGCAGTTATTTCTAAACTACGTCTGTTGTTTTAAAATAACAGTAATTATTTGTGGTTAAATGATGGCCATCCACTAAATTTCAACAATGTGTTAACATAGCCTTTCTGTGTTTTTAATCCACTCCTGAGTTTTGGTTGAAAAATGCTGACCAAAATACTGTGCGTGAACATAGCCTAAAGGTGTAGCCATCTTTATTCACTGATAGGGAGAAAGAGGAACCCATACACACAGTACTGTATATTCTTCCCCTAGAGGGCTCCAAGAGGAGGGTGAAAAATCTTAGGAGTAACCTGTTGACCATAGCAACGATTTTTGGTGGCAGCTTTACAGGTGGTAAAGCTGAAATATTTACAACCTTTGGAGAATTGGGTTGTAACAGTGACAGCGGCCAATAGGGTTGGAAAGGAGCATGGTGCTGTAGAGCCTGATGAGAAGGCTAGAGGTGTCAGAGGGGAAGTTGTAGCAGAATGTGTTTTCCCAGTTAGTAAATCCAGCAATGGGGCCAGAGAGAAGACTGTGTGAGCTTGGAGCTCATGTGATGCAGTGATGGAGTTCCCAAGTCTCTTGTGCAAGTGAAAAGAGCATAGCAGTACTCACCAAAGCCTGAGGGGAGACATTGGGAGGAGGATGCACTCTGTGCAAGGGACCACCTTGTAGAGTACAGGGCACAATGGAGGTTTCATATTATGCTCCTGAAGACGGTGGAAAGACAGGGGAGCTGCTGTCTTGTACAACACATAAGAGTGCAACTCTGAGACTCTGCAGGTCCTGCCGTGTGTGTATTTCCGGTGCAGCTGGGATTAGATGAATTAGGTCTCAATTAGAGATGAGTGAACCTCGATCCGAGTCGATCCGAACCCGAACTTTCGGCATTTGATTAGCGGTGGCTGCTGAACTTGGATAAAGCCCTAAGGCTATGTGGAAAACATGGATATAGTCATTGGCTGTATCCATGTTTTCCAGACAATCTTAGAGCTTTATCCAAGTTCAGCAGCCCCAGCTAATCAAATACTGAACGTTCGGGTTCGGATCAACTCGAACCCGAACCCGGTTCGCTCATCTCTAGTCTCAATGTTTTTTTCTGGACGTTAACATATTTCAGTGTGGGAAATTTAAATTTACATTTAGATACCAAAAATTCCCCATGGAAAGGATGCAGTCACGTGTCCCTTGGACAATAAAAGAGAGCAAGCCTTTACGATTTTGCCTGTTACATAAATGCATATTTGCACAAGATTGTCATGGTAATTGCGCAATTTTACTATTATAAGGCCACTGTGGATGTCACTGTTACAGGACTGGTATCAAAGTCGCTCTTAAAGGGCCAGCACTGCATTTGTTCCTAAAGGGCTGTTACTGAATTTGCTCTTAAATAGGAAGGCACCAAAGTTGTTCTTAAATGGATGGTACCGAATTCGCCCTTAAAGGACCAGTACAGAATTCAGTCTTAAAGGGACAGTGCTGAATTTGCTTTTAAACGGCAGGGTTAAAGTTTCTCATGACGGGGAGCTCTGGAAGTCACTTTTAAAAGGGCACTCTTTTTTTTCAAGCACTATGGGAGGCATTTATTAAGTCCGGTGTCTTTTACGCCGGACGTAAAAATGCCCCCGCAGCTCCGGCGCTACGGAGATTTATGTAGAGGCGGATTGCCTCTACATAAATCCCGTGCGCACCGTTGCGCACCGCCGAAAACCTACGCCAGCTGAGGACTGGAGTAGGTTTTCGGCTTACATTTTGGCGGAACGGATGGTAAATCGCGCGGACTCTGAGTCCGCGCCCTCCGTTCCGCCCACTTTCCGCCCCTTCTCCACCCCCTTTCCGCCCCCTGACGTACTCGGCGGAAAGTGCCGATTTGCGAATATTTTATTCGCAAATCCGCCATTTTTGAATAAAAAAAGACGCAAATCGGCACTTTCCGCCGAAAATCATCCAATCGCCGGATGATACATGTGGCCCTATGTATTTTCTCCTAGAAATGCACATGTAGTCTGCACCATGATAAATAGTTTTTGTTGGTGATATTTTAGTTTAGATGGGACTTTTTGATTGCTTTTTATTAATTCATTTTTGGTAGGTGAAGTGACCAAACATCTATTTTGAAATTTTTTTTAGTTTAAGCTTCATAATTAATAACTTTATATTTAAATAGTTGGAATAATTCTAAACATGGCGATAGGAAATATGTTTATTTCCATGTTTATTTAGAAAAGGGTAGAGTTTTCTTTATTTTTTAAAACATTTTTCATTTCTTTAATTTTTTTTTAAGTTTCCCAAGGAAATATTATAAACTATTTTTAGATAGCTCATACTGATCAATGCTAAACTATTGCATACCATTGATCAGTTAGATTGTTGCTCTGCTTGTACAATATGCCTGTGGCAGATCAGCAATGTTACTATGACTGGTACAGAGGTCTAAAGACCTTCAGTTTCCATAGTAATCAATAAGCACCCCACAATCATGTTGCGGGGGTTGCCAGTTAGTCATGTTTAACTTTTTTTTAAAAGAATTTTTGATGACTTTTTTTTTATTTTAAATTTTTCTATCTATATTATAATATAATGAAATCTTGCCGTTTTCATTCTCACCACTGGGGCTAAAACTAAGGTGTTGTGTCTGTACTGATAAGAGGAGGCTGCTGTAAAGTGATCTGTACAGCATTAACGCAACATGTGACACCTGTAGAGAGAGTAGACAATATCAGCTCCCCATGGAATGACCTCTTCAAGATCACAGATTAAGCTCCGTAATGTTTCACATTTATCTCAAGGAAGCAGAGTCTGCCTATTGTCTTCTATGTCCATTAGTCTTGCTGTAAAATCTGTCACTGAATGCTGTTAAAAAAACAGCTCAGGCAAGATGGCAGAACCCATAACAATGTACGGAAAGTAAAATAAAAATACAGTCAGAAAATATAAACAGATTAGAATAAAAGAACATGTTTTAGTATCTGACTCATCGGTTAAAGAAAGCTTAGGTGACACATTCCCTTTAAGGGTGTGGGTGTATGTGCAAAGTTGGCACTAAAATAGCATGATGTGATAAATAATTGTTAGGGGTCAGACTGCTGGAACTCTATTGATCACAAGAACAGAGGTCCTCAGTGCTCCTGTTGGAGTGAAGTGTCAGTCATGTATACACCATTCAAACATGGGGCTGCCAAACAGTAGGTATGATGACATGCACCCTTCTGCCATCTTGGGTAGTCCCATTGTTTATTTTTTAGTTGACACAGTTGTTTTAGATGTTTTTTTTAGCAGGGGAACTATTTGGAGTACATATGGCATTTTCATCATCTTTTATTACATTTTTGGGAATAAAACATTTTAAAAAATTGCAATTCTGTAATTGAATTTGTTATGGCATTCACCATGCAATTTGAGTGAAATGTTATTTTAGTTATTTTTTAACTGCTGAAATTGTGTGAGTGCTTGATTTTTGTGCAATGACAGAATGTATAATTTTTTAGGGCACAAACCCAAAAATACTGTAGGTAAGGTCTTCTGTATTAATAAAGAACACTGTATCAGTACGTATCAAGACGTATCAGTAGGTATCAAGACTGTATCAGGCTGGGTTCACACTACGTATATTTCAGTCAGTATTGTGGTCTTCATATTGCAACCAAAACCAAGAGTGGATTGAATACACAGAAAGGATCTGTTCACACAATGTTAAAATTGAGTGGATGGCCGCCATTTAATGGCAAATATTTGCTGTTATTTTAGAACAACGGCTGTTGTATTGAAATAATGGCCGTTATTTACTGTTATATGGCGGCCATCCACTCAATTTCAACATTGTGTGAACAGATCCTTTCTGTGTTTTTAATCCACTCCTGGTTTTGGTTGCAATATGAGGCCCACAATAACTGACTGAAATATACGTAGTGTGAACCCAGTCTTAAGACGTATTAATCAGTTAACTCTCCCTCACACACACAATTCCCCAGTTGGTTGAAAACTTGCTGGTGCTGGTTCCTGCTGGTATTAGTGCTGGCTGCCTGTTGGTGAAGGGGTTAATTCAGGGGTCAGAGGGAAGCAGCGGGGACATGAACAGGCACCAGAGAAGATCCGGAAGAGTTGATCATGTAGCAGTGGGTCAAAATGAGTTACAATTTTTTTTAATTATTAGCTTGTCTACAAGTTACACATCTGAAATCCAATAGCCTGCTCCCGGGTGAAAGTAACTTGAGGACATGCTGGACTATTGGACTGTGGTGTTATGAAGACAACCCTTTTTGCAAATAAAACATTGGCCAATCAGATTTTTTCTCTGTAGTGGACACTGCATGTAAAGGTAGTGATGGTAGTAGTAATAAATGACAGCCATTCAAATAAATATCCCTTCATATAACATATAGATGAACCCTAGTAACTCCTTCTTTGTGGTTCTAGACTGCTTAAGTACCCCCAAGAGATCATGTTTTGATTAACCTAGTATTTCACAGGTGATATTATTATAGTCAGAACATCAAGTATTGCCATAGCAGTATATGGGATATCCTTAAATCATTAACTGTTTTGTGTATTTTGACTAATAGAAGTGGATATCAGGCAAATATGTATTCTGTAGAGTTTATATGAACAACTAGAAAATGTACCCGGCGCTGCCCGGGTATAAAGATTTAGTGTGTTAATTAGATTTGCTCCAAAAATGCCCAGAAGGCCAATCTATGTCCTTGTTTTTGTTTTTTGTTTAGGGGGAGCCCTATATACCCTTTAAACTCTATATACACTATATACCCTGACAGTTCTGCACTGTTTATGTGAATTGTTACATTATAAATAAACTAAAAACGTTTAACATCCTAAATATCTAATAGCCAAACTGAGATGCCATGTGATAAGACTTTATACAGAGCCTGGTTATATACAACATTGGCAGTGTTATACAGAGCCTGGTTATATGCTGTACAACATTGGCAGTGTTATATACAGAGCTTGGTTATATACAGCATTGGTAGTGTTATATACAGAGCCTAGTTATATACAACATTGGCAGTGTTATATACAGCCTGGTTATATACAGCATTGGCCATGTTATATACAGAGCCTGGTTATATACAACATTGACAGTGTCATATACAGAGCCTGGTTATATACAACATTTGCAGTGTCATATACAGAGCCTGGTTATGTTCAACATTGGCAGTGTTATGGCCAGGTGCATAAACATAAAGATTTTAACCTTATTCAACTCTGGAGCAGCAGGTGTTGTTTTATCTGAGTTAATCAGTGGAATTCGTGTATATCTGTAGTGTATAGTGGGAGGGGTTCTGTATACCTAAAGTGTATAGTTGGAGGGGTCCTGTATACCTGTAGTGTATAGTGTGCATGGGGAGGGCTGTATACCCGTAGTGTATAGTTGTAGGAGTTCTGTATACCTAAAGTGTATAGTTATAGGGGTCCTGTATACCTGTAGTATATATAGTTGAGGGGGGTGCTTTATACCTGCAGTGTATAGTTGGGGGTGGGGATGTGGGGTTTTATACCTGTAGTGTATAGTTGAGTGGGGTCCTGTACCTGTATACCTGTAGTGTATATAGTAGTTGGGGGGCTGTAGCATATAGTTGGTGGAGGTGCTGTATATCTGTAGTGTATAGTTGGGGGGTCCTATATACCTGTAGTGTATAGTTGGAGGTGACTGTATACCTGAAGTGTATAGTTTGTTTGTTTTTTGGGGGGGTCCTGTATACCCTGTAGTGTATAATTTTTTTGGGGGGGCTGTATACCTGTGCTGCATAGTTTGGGGTCCCCATTACCTGTACTGTATAGTTTGCCGGGCCTGTATACCTTTAGAGTATAGTTGGTCGAGGTCCTGTATAACTTTATTGTATAGTTTGGAGGTCCTGTATACCTGTAGCATATAGTTGTTGGAGGTGCTGTATACCTGAAGTGTATAGTCGGTGAATGTTGCGTACCTATAGTGTAGAGTTGGGGGGGGTCCTGTATACCTGTACTGTATAGTTTGGGGGTCCTGTATACCTGTAGTATAAAGTTGTTGAAGGTGCTGTATACCTGTAGTGTATAGTTCGAGAGTCGCATGTACCTTTAGTATATAGTTGATGGAGGTCTTCTATACCTGTAGTGTATGGTTCAGGGGTCCTGTATACTTATGTTATATAGCTGGAGATTTTTTATACCTGTAGTGTATAGTTTTTGGAGGTCCTGTATACCTGTAGTGTAGTTAGGGGGGAGGAGTCCTATATACAGGTAATGTAAATGTTATGGGGTCCTGTATAACTGTAGTATATAGTTGGTGGAGATGTTGTATACCTGTAGTGTATAGTTGGTGGAGATGCGGTAAACCTGTAGTGTATAGTTGGGAGAGGTCCTGTATACCTATAGTGTATATTTGGTAGAGGTCCTGTATACCTGTAATGTACAGTTTGGGGGTCCTGTATAACTGTACCGCTAGGGTCCATGTAACCTCTTCTCTGGCTGTCTTGCATCTAAAGTGAACGGAAGTTAGTGTCTTCTATGCATCTCTATAAGAGCGCTCTCATAGAGATGCATTGAAGACACTGATTTCTGGTCTTCAAAAGCATTAAATAAATAAGTGTTAAGAGCGTAAAAGAAAAAAAAAAAAAAGTTTAATTACTGACACTGATGGCCCAGGCAGATCATTGGCAGCGGGTGTTATCTGTAGATAACACTGTATAGAGTAAGTAATTAAAGGTTGTGCTTAGCCTTAATAGTGGAATGGATTATGTGATATTCTAGCACATTTTGAGTGAGGACTACTAATGCCATTATATATGTTGTGGCAATATGATGTTGGTAGTAATAATATTTTAGCTAGAAACCATTAGGGACAAAAATAATACACTCATATGACTTGTAGCAGAGTGACCAGGTTATTTAATCCCCTGACAAACAATGACACTTACCGTACCCTTTAAAATGCATTGGAGGAATTTTGACTCTGCAACCACTATAGTCAAGCAAGTTGACACCAACAAGAAGAGCCAGGTAAACTTTAAAATATCCATTTACAAGCAGCGCTAATAGCGATACAACAGCTGTCCCTACACAAGGAAGAGCTGCATTAAAGATACTTTGCAAACTGTGTGTTTTTTTAATGCATTTTCAGTGTTGGAATAGGATAACACAAGTGCACTTTATCAATGTGCTGACCTGCTCAATGTACCATTATAAGGCAATTTCTTACTCTATGCAGTGTTTATACCTTTTGCTGTGAGCAAAACAACACAGAAGGAGTGCAATTGGTCATAGCTCTGGAGTGTTGGGCTGTATTTTTGTTTTTCAGCCATAGATAACAGCCAGCACCTGCCATGTATGAAGTGGGCTCATAATCCCCCTTCATGTCACTGATCAGTGATATAAAGGAGTTAAAGGGGAACTTCAGATAAGAAAGATTTAACCCTTTTCAATCCCCAGCTATTCTCTAAGCTTGTTTGTAATAGATTTCTTTTACATGAATTAGTTAGTTTTTCTGTGGCACATCCTGACTTACACCCTGAAGCTGCGGAAAATCCTCATTTCCTGGTCCACTCTGTCCCAGCATCTCTGTCCTCTCATTCCCTTCTGAGTCAGAGGTCACATGATCTTTGTCTCTTCTGTTGCCAGGCAAGCTTTAACACCTCATCTGTACCCCCGCCCAACACTGACATCAAACCTGTCCATAGGCGGGGAAACAACAGCCTCTCCAGAGTAGTATAGGGGAAGGAAGAAACTGTTGTTTCATTTTTCTCTTTCTTTCTCTAATCTATCTATGTTGGTGAATAGATAGACTCACAGATAGATACTGTGTTTACTAAACAAAGTAGAAGCAGATTAAGCCAGTGGCTTAACCACTACACTATTAACCACTACAAACTTGACAATAGATGCAGTGAAATCATAGCATGGCATATTGTGTATGCCATAACTACTGACCTAAGTATGTTTCTGTTGCTATGCCTGCTAAAGATAGATACACAATCCAAGCCAAGAAACTACTGAGACATAAGTAAGGAAGCGTGGTCAACTAAAAAAAAAAGGGCTAGGCTATGAAGACTTAATTAACACACATATGCCTAAGGCATTTAAAGTGACACTGTCACCCCCTTTTTGCATTGTGACTCCTCTCCACAGGTGTAAAGGGTAAATGTTACAGCTTTCATTACGTATTTTATATCACACCTCATGGTGCTTGTTCTGGTAAAAAGTAATTTTTAATCACTTGTGGATTGGTTTATGTGGGCAGGGCCTTGTGGCCTTTATGCCACATCGCTCCGTCCCTAGTGACACTTAGCCCCCCATCCGTGACGTCATCGCCGCATACACCCCGCCCCCTCATCAGCCATTGGAAGGGCCAGCCTAAAGCTCTAGGCCCCACCCCCTAGATTGTCCCACACCAATGGCCACTGAGGGGGCGGGGCCTATGAGACTATGACGTCATGGATTGAAGGCGGGGCTAAGTGGCATTGGGGGCGGAGCGATGTGGCACAAAGACTGCAAGGCCCCGCTCACATATACCAATCCACAGGTGATAAAAACGACTTTTTACCAGAACAAGCACCATGAGGTGTGATATAAAATAAGTAATGAAAGCTGTAAGAGCAGTGGAGAGCAGTCACAATGCAAAAAGGGGGTGACAGTGTCACTTTAACTATTTTTACAAGAACATTTTAGCGGCAGAATTTTCACTAAAACGAAATCGACAAGGTTCAGGAAGTGGCAATAAATTCTCTTTTCCTGGGCAGTGTAAAATTTAGCAATACTTCTTATATTTAGCAATACTTTCTTATATTTATTTTGGATGCTTTTGGGCTTATTTTACACTAATTCATTTTATTATGGAGCTTTTGCTGCTTGTATCATTTGTTAGATGTAATTTACAGATGTACCATTACCTAGATAAATGGTCTCTTTTAATGATATTAAAATGATATGTTGAGCACAGCAGAGATCTATACCGCTGCTGCTAGACCGGTTAGGATTCAAGTCAGGCGGAACATCAGAGATGAGGCCTGCTTGGTAGAAATGTATTAAGCAGACATGAAAGCTGCCGAGTAACACACTGAATAAGCCTTATAGGTGCAAGGTGCATGGCTAAAATTATAGGCCAAGTACTCGATTTTTTTTAGGTGCAATTCTCATGTGGCATGTAGCTAAATGTTTTAAATGTAAATGCCCTCTTCTGAAGCCTATAAAGAAAGCACACAATAGTAGGAGTCCTACTTTTAAAATGGCAGCCAGTGATCAATTACAATGATCTCTTAAATAAAACAGTCAGAGTTAACTACATAGTGCAATTTCACAGCTGAAAAGGATTAGCCTTTTATTCATTTCAGAATTGTTCTCAGAAGGACATGTAAAACAGTAACGTCACGGAACAGTCTTACATACCAGTTCACTTGTTTATCTAGCTTATACTAAAAATTACTATACTATCCCTAATACTGTTTAGATTGTTGCTCAGAATCCAGCTGCCTTGCAGAAAATTCACAGACTGTTCGTGTTGAGAAAAATGGTACAATAGTATCTAAAAGAGTCTATACTTTATTTATGAAAGTTTTTTTTCCCAGAAAATCCCTTTAATTTCTTTTTGATAAACAGCAGCACGCCAAGGGATTTTTGAACTGCTTAGTCGCAAAAGTTTTTTTCAAATAAATGTTTTTCTTTTAAATAAGGATTAGCATCAACATATTTTACATATCAAAGGGGCAATGGGGACTGTGGCATCTAGGCAGAAGCTGTGGGCTCGTTACTTCTGGGTTCTGAACAGCTACCCCACAATGCAATGTGCATAGATACTGACAGTCAGGGGCCTTTTGAAGAATCCTGTTACATCCTCCAAAATGACAGTTTGTGGCTATGTTCATACTATGGAATTTAATCAGGAAAAGACAGCTGTCTATTGATAATGATGCCAGCAAATAATAATCATTATTTGCAGCCACCACTATCAGTAGATGGTTGGCTGCCCATAGTAGGAACATAGCCTCTTTATTTCTTAGGTAATACATAGACCTAAAGATGTATTTAAAAATGTTTTTTTTTAAATAGAACAATATATACTAAAAAGCCAAATCAAACCTCCATTTCCCATTTTTCCAATAGAAAAGTCTAAACTACAAAAAATTAACACAATTGGTACCTATGCACACAAAAATACCCACTATATTTCCGGCATGGTGAACGTTATGAATAAATAAAAATTCCCAATGTACAGTAAGAATCTCACTTTTTTGCCACATTGCTTTTAAGTTTTTTTGTGCATTTTTTCTGGCATCTAATTTTAGTATAAATTATTATAGGCTTTTTTTTTGGTGTTTTATTCCTGCATTTCTTGCATTACAAGTCATGTCATTCTTTTTTTTGTGTATTTCAAGGATTTCTATTAAAGAATTGGGGAAAAAACTTCAGAAAAAGCCCCGAAAATATGCTTATAGACATTTAGTTTTTATGTCATTTTGCCCCATACAAAAGAGCAGAAAAACACCAAAATGGCCTGAAAACAGGTCTGTAAAAGTGGTTGTCTCCCCGCTGATTCTCCTAAATGGTCAGGGTTTGAACACTTATGTCCAGACCAATTAAAACTTTTGATGTGTCTCCGAGACATGTCAAAAGTTTTTTCTAATTTTAGCTATGGTTTAAGTGAGATGGGGGGTTATTGAGTCCAGTGTAAGGCTGGTGTATATTTTCACCTACAAACAGGAGTAATTCATAATAAATTCGGTGCCAGGGGAGGCCACTCCTTCTCCCTGCCTTGCCACACTCCCTGCCCACCCATGAGGTGAGCAGGGCGTATATTGGCATAAAGGTACCTTTTTGCCAACATGTACCGTTAGATTGATACAGCCTTTGGATTCATAAAGTCCCCCAAGAAGTTTGCTATATCACTGGCGGTCTAATGTAGGAAAGTAGGTTAGTGTCTAAGTTGGTGAAAGGGTTAATTTCCCTGGTATTTCAGAGTTTTAATCAACACTATTTTCTAGATAATGTGCTACAGTGAAGTGGTTAATAATCATGGTGTTGTAGGGGTTAATTTACCTTCATGGGATTTATTTGTCTTGGGGGCTAAGGGTATGTTCACACTTTGCATGAAAAATATGTCTAGCATGACAAAAGTTTAGAGGATAACCTTGTATTTCTATCGCATATTTTACTATTGGTGTGTTTTTACAGAGAGATTTATCTGACAGAATTTTGAAGTCAAAGCCAGGAACTGATTTAAAAAGAGGAGAAATCTCAGTCTTTACTTTATGACTTCTCTGTTCTCTGTCTATAGTCTGTTGCTGGCTTTGGCTGAATAGATCTGTCAGATAATCTGTCTGTTTAAACACACCATTACTGTTGAGGATACAGATTAGCCTATTCACATTAGCTCATGCACTAATCTGCTGGTTTTTCCCAAGCAATAATATAATATTTAATGACATGTCACTAATTCTGGTATATTACAAACGTGTGCTCAGAAAAATATGCGCCAGAATTCACAGTGTGAATTCCCATTGAAAACAATTTGACCTGCAAACAAATGATAATGCAAAAAGGAGCCCTGAAATATTATGTGTGTAAAGGTTCTTTTCCTGGTTGCCAATGGTAAATTTAACTTGCTGCTGAATAATTAAATATCCCTGTAAATTCACAACCCAGGATGTAACTGTATGTCCTGGGTCGGGTAGGGGGAGGCAGAGAGGGGTCGCGTGGTGACCCTGCTCTGGACCACTGTGATTCTGGCTGCTATTAGTAGCCGGGGACTGCAGCAGTTAGCAGGCGCTGTCCGATTGCAGTGCCCGCTAATTAGCCATTTGATGCAGCTGTCAAAGCTGACAGCTGCTTTTAAATAGCTATTTCCCCCCATCATTGGTGGTCTCGTGGGTGCATCAACCTCCCCTCGCAATGCAATCTTGGAGGGGCGATCGATTCAACTTATGCTGATCCCGGCTCAGTATTCTATAGATCTGGTCTGCAGCAGACCAGAGTAATACAGCACCTGATGGACTCTTGTCTTCTTTCAACCTTATTTACTATGTTACTATGTTACTATGTTACTAATCTAATGGATCAGTGCTGTATTATGTATACTACCCTGATCTATACATACATCAGTGTAGTTATATTAGAAGTCCCCCAGGGACCCTAATAAAAATTTAAATCACCCCCCTTTTCTCATTTTATAAATAAAAATAAATAAATAAACATGCGTAATTTACTGAACTATTAAATTATCACATTCCTGATCTCGCATGGTAAATGGCATGGGCGCAAAAAACCCAAAAATGCAAAATTGCAGATTTTTTTCATCACATCAAATCCAGAAAAATTGTTATGAAAATTGATCAAAAAGTGGAATATACACAAGCAATGTACCAATAGAAAATACAGATCATGGCCCAAAAAATGACACCTCACATAGCCCAATAGACCAACAAATAAAAGCATTAAAAGGAATGGTATTAGATTAATTTTAGGAAACATTTAGTTTTTAAGAAAGGTTTTAATTTATTAAAAGTCATTAAATAAAATAAAAGTCATACAAGCTGCCTAGTGTTGTAATCATACTGACTTGAGGAACATAGATAACAAGTCAGTTTTACCATAGGGCGAACAGTGTAAACACAACACCCCCCCCCCCCCAATAAATAAATTGTGTTTTATTTGTTTTTATTTTCAGTTTCACCGAGCAAATAATTTTTTTCTAGTTTCACAGCATATTTGATGGAAAAATTAGACCTGCCATTGCAAACTACAATTAGTGGCACACAAAATAAGGGCTCATGTGGGTCTGTAGGTACGAACCCGAACTCTCGGTAATGATTCCCGCTTTCTGCCCGCTCCCAGTTTTCCAGGCGGTCCTCCACTTTCACTTTTTAATTTTACTTTTAAGTCATGGAACTTTAACTTTTATTAACCCTTTTCTTTTGGGGGAGGGTGATAATGGATAAAGTAAAAAAGATTTTTTATTCATTTATTTATTTTTTGCATACTACATTTATGCTATTCAGTGCGTTGGTATAAATGACAAATACATTTTCTGGGTCACTGTGATAACAGTGATACCAAATGTATATGATTGCTATTATAGGATAGATCAGAAAGGTAATGCTGGGTTTACACAGACAGATTTATCTGACAGATTTTGGAAGCCAAAGCCAGGAATGGATTTGAAAAGAGGATAGATCCCAGTCTTTCCTTTATGACCTGATCCCTGTTTATAGTCTGTTCCTGGTTTGGGCTTCAAAGATCTGTCAGATAAATCTGTCTGTGTAAACGCACCATTAGAAAAATTCAGTGATGAAACTAGTGGTCATTGTTTAGCATTGATCGGTAGTGATGACAAATAATCATTATCCAACCCACAATCCATAGATGTAAATGAGGGAGTATTTAGATAAAGAATTAAGAGGGTGGGATAAAACATCGGGAACGAGCACTCAGTGGGCAGAATTAAAAAATGCCATATTAAAGGCAACTAGACTACATGTGCGAGAAGTTAAAAGCAGATTATAAATGCTGCTAAAGCCTCAAAAGAAGAAGAAATGGCAAAATCTGTTAAGGAGGGGAATAAAACCTTCTTCAGATATATAAGTGACAGGAAGAAGAAGAATGGCTGCAGCATTACTAAAATAAGGAATGGGGAGAATACGTTTATTGATGGAGATAAGGCGGTCGCTGACTATTTGAATAGTTACTTCCGCTCAGTGTTTTCAGAAGGCGGCCTTCACAATCACAGGATGGCTGGACACAGCATTGCCTCCAGCTATATGGGTTCAGCTCCAGTATTTTCAGAGGCTGAAGTTGCAGAGGAACTTGCCCGTTTGAAGCTGAATAAGGCGATTGGTCCAGATGGTGTCCATCCCATGGTTCTTAAAGAACTCGGATCTGTGATTGTTGCCCCCCTGACAGATCTGTATAACCAATCCCTGCTAACAGGAGATGTCTCAGATGATTGGAGAACAGCCAATGTTATACCAATCCACAAGAAGGGGAGTAGAGAAGAGCCCAGTAACTACAGGCCAGTGAGCTTAACATCTGTAGTAGTGAAAATAATGGTAACTCTTCTAAAAAAGAAGATAATGGATCACCTAAGAATCAACAATTTGATGGATCCAAACCGGCATGGCTTTACTGAGGGCCGATCATGTCAGACTAATCTCATTGATTTCTTTGATTATGCCACAAAAGTGCTGGATGAAGGTGGTGCCGTGGATATTGCCTATCTGGACTTCAGCAAAGCTTTTGATACAGTTCCCCATAAAGAGCTGATAGAGAAGTTGGAGAAAAAATGACTTAATCCCTGGATAGTTCAGTGGATTTGTGGTTGGCTGAAAGATAGATATCAGAGGGTTGTTGTTAATGGTGTATATTCCAAGCAGAGACTGGTTACAAGTGGTGTGCCACAAGGGTCTGTTCTGGGTCCTATTCTTTTTAATATGTTCGTAAGTGACATAGGAGAAGGTTTGGTAGGTAAAGTTTGTCTGTTTGCTGACAACACAAATATGCGCAATAGGGTTGATATTCCAAGAGGTGTCAGTAATATGGAAAATGATTTAGCTCTAGAAATTGAAGTTCAACGTTTCCAAATGTAAAAAAATTGCACTTAGGGAGGAGGAATCCTCTATCCGAGTATCACATCGGCAGTACTGTGTTGGAAAAGACTTCAGAAGAGAAGGATTTAGGGGTAGTGATTTCTGACAGGCTTAAAATGAGTCACCTGTGCAACCAGGCAGTGGGGAAAGCTAATCGTATGCTGGGGTGTATCGCTAGAGGTAAAACCAGTAGGAAGAGGGAGATTGTGATCCCACTGTATAGAGCTCTGGTGAGGCCACATCTGGAATACTGTGTCCAGTTCTGGAGACCTCATCTAAAAAAGGACATTGATAAAATAGAACGGGTCCAAAGACGGGCTACAAAAATGGTGAAGGTTGTAAGGCATAAACCATATCAGGAAAGACTTAAGGACTTAAATCTGTATAGTCTGGGGGAAACAAGGGAAAGGGGGACATGATTGAAACCTTTAAGTATGTTAAAGGACTAAATAAGGTTCAAGAGGGGAGTGTTTTTAGTAAAAAACTGAGCTCAAGAACAAGAGGACACAGTGAGAGGTTAGTTGGGGGAAAGATCAGAAGCAATGTGAGAAAATATTATTTTACTGAAAGAGTAGTAGATACCTGGAACAAACTTCCAGCAGAGGTATTTGGTAATCTACAATAACAGAATTTAAACACGCCTGGGATAAACATACATCTATCCTAAGATAATAAGAAAGAAAATACTAAAAGGGCAGACTAGATGGACCCAGTGGTCTTTTTCTGCCGACAATCTTCTATGTTTTTATGTAAATGCCACTCATAGTGATATTTATACAAGTCATTACTGCCTAGTTCACAGCCAGGATCTGGTGTTCAGGGGATTATTTCCAAAGACTGATGTGCTCCATTGAGAAATACAGGGAACATAATACAGTATCAGATTTTGGAGTTTTCTCTAATATGGGGCACTTGCTTTCCAATCTTCTCCATACAGTAAAGAGCACCATAGTGAATTCTTCTAGCTTTCTCTTTTCCCTGCACAGTTTTCTATCTCCTTAGCGTAGCACATGGTAATAGTGCCTACCTTAGTGCTCTGTATGCAGTGTCCCAAAGTGGGTGTGGCCTCTGCTATGTTCTTGCCCACCTGTAGTAAGTTATCTTCGTATAGGACCCTCTGGGTGAAGGGTATCTGCACTCCACCTGCATTTTCTATTTCTGTTTCAAAATTTTTAGAAAAGTTTTGTGATATACCAAATAGTCATCCCTAATATAATATTTATATTAACATAGGCCATATGATTATTTGGTAAAAGTACAATAAATGAACCAGAGAGTGCCAAACATTGGACTGCAAAGAGTTATAAGAAAGAAAAACATCAGAATACAAAAACATAACCAGCAGGTTAAACACAGATTTTCTATTTCTACCTGCATTTCCTATTTCTGCCTGCATTTCCTATTTTCTGCCACTGGTGTCACTGTCTCCTGTATACCATATGTGTATGTGCGCACTGCTTAAAACAGACGGAAACTCTGTCATGTAATCCGTCGCTTGCGCCTGCTCGCGGACAGTGGCGGGCGTGCGAGTCTCCACCCGTGTCATAGACTCCATTCTATGCATGGGCGGATTCCTTCCTCCGCCCAAAGAATAAACTTGACCATTCTTTGGACGGAAGAAGGAATCCGCCCGTGCATAGAAAGGAGTCTATGACAGGGGCGGAGACGCGTGCCTGCCGCTGTCCGTGTGCGGGCACAAGCGACGGATTACGCAACGGAGATTCCGTTTGTTTTAAGCAGTGTGCACATACCCTATTGCAGCGCTGAAGGAGTTATATGCTGTAAATGTTGATTGTAACTGTTTGATGATGCTATGTCAGCCACGTTGAGTGATTCTGCTGTAGCCAAACTGTGAGCTGGGTACCATACACACCTTACCCACATATTACAGGCTAGTAGACAGGGCCTTACATCGTAATTCTGCTCAATCACAGAACAGAATATTTTCTGAGGAAAAAAAAAAAGACAGTTGGAGTCAGTTGCCACTAGGTAGTCTAGTCCAGAGGAGATATTAGTGAGGAGTCCATGTTAATTCTTTTCCTGTTTAGTTCCTGTCTCAAGCACTACGCAGTGCTAAAACCTAACAAGTGGTGGCTACCTGAAAAGGGACAAACCTTGCCTATGCCTGGAGGTGATCATTTCTTGAGTTGTGTTATTCAGGAAGTCCTTCTATTTTCTGAACTATCCCCAGTGGAGAAAAGTACATATAATTCCCCGGACTCCATTGATCTTTATTTGGCCTACTCGGGTAATCTTGAGGGGTTAGCAAGTCCCCAGTTGTATAGGCCCATGTTACCAGTCCTGGCACTCTGTGATTTCTACTGGCAATAGGGGGTATTTCTCCAAACCATGACTATGCTACTGTGGTGTCCCACCATGAGTGTTACTCTCCTCGCAAAAGCCTGTACTTTAAAGTAGTAGTTGTGATGAAGTAGTACCTAAGTTTTACCACTAGATGTCGCTAGTATGTATATTGCATGCTTAAGTAATGCACAGCTGTAGGTAACTAAAGGGTTATTGTTTCTGTGATTTGTGCATCAATGAGACCTCTTTCTTTTCTCTACCTATCTCCTTTCTTCTCTTGCAATCCCTTCTCACCCACTTACAGCACATATTACATATGCTGTAGAAAGTTGTCACATGGGTAGCCATAAACTTAGTGAGTCTTAGTCTGAACAAAACGGTCCCTGCAGCAATTAAGTTGAGCCCTGGCTTATGCCAGGTCCCCTGTTTGAGGACGAGTCCAGTGTAGTCTGAGGTGTGGTACAGAGCAGACGTATATGGGAACGGACACTCTTTTTTTGAAAGCAGCACTTCCACGCACTATGCAGTGCTAAGTACTCTAAGAGAGGACAAGTCAGGGATCATCCCAGCCCACGCCGTAAACAAGTCTAAAGGTGCAGGACAGTATCCTGAAGAAAGAGGACCTAATCCGGATAGAGCAAAGTTGCTAAAAGCCTATGTACTCTATATTGCAGCGCGGGTGTAATTAGAAAACTCTCACCACTCTGCTCAACCCAGGTAACAAGGTCTGAGGCTTGTGTCACCCTCTAGGATGGGTCGCCCGACGCTGGGGGGCAATAGGTGGTGCAAAGACCAGGGAGTCAAAACATGGGCACAAGTATTCTATATACTATCAAGTATTCTACTTATTCTACTACTAAATTTCCGACAGAGCACAGTATTACATTGGGTTGACAAGTCCACTGTATATTACTGTATCAAGTGTTTCCAAAAGTAAAGAAGAAGTTATTTATTTAACTGCACTCAGTGGTTATTCTCTAAGCCCTTGCACAGCCATTGCATCTTCCTTGGGTCATCTCCCCTTTCTGTGGGAGGCAGTAACGATCGTCCAGGTGGATCACAACTCCATTTCGGACCACCGTGGTAAGCGCCCAAGGGACCCCTAAAACAGCCTGGCAGGTTACTGACCACAGGGGAAAGAGTATAGCTAGCCTCACTAAAATAAAAGCAGGTGTGCCATTATACCTGTGTGCCCAGCTGGCACTGGCGTCATGACAACATAACATGGCTGAGCTATTTCCCGACCAACCACTATTCAGTTCACCATCTGGCAAGTGACCGGTCGTCCACCACACCGGTGGTGCACCACACTACCAAGTCCTCTTGAGTCTGGTCACCCTGACAGAGTTCTGTTACTGCATAGGCAAGGCCCGATGGTAATCCCCCTTTCCTCAGCTCCAAGTGTTAACTCCAGCACTCCTAGGGACCGTTACCTATCTATTCCTAGCATTCCTGTATCCACTAATGCGAAACTAGGATTGTTTCATGTATATACTCCATAATACAAGTACCCAGCTCAAAGAATCCAGTATTGCCTGTGTATTGGTAACCTCTGTTAAAAGTCTGCACCTGTTATTAACTGTGCCTTAGAAGAATTTACAGTAAATTTGTTCCTGTTTAACTTCACCAGAGACTCTGTGTTTTCCTCACACTACACCTGTGCCTGTTCTAACTAAAAGGTGCGTGTTGGTGCACCCAGGGGTGGGTGCATGCCACTCCTAGTCACTGTGACAAGTGGCTTAGTGGGACACCACCATCTTGCCCAGCTACACAACACTTGTGTCTATATAATGTATTACCATATCTGTACGGTTCTGCCACATCGGTAGCTGTTTGAAAGCCAGGAAGTGAAGAAAAATGGCCTCTGTGCCAATCCACATTGTCTCCTGCTCCTTCTGCTATCCCCCCTTAGGAGACAAATATTTCATGCCTCAGGGCGTGATGTCCCAGGAGGCTTGGCTGGCTGAGTGATTCATCATCTCAGACCAGCCAGAAGCAGGTGTTGCACTGATTTTGCTAATTGCGCAGAAGTGTGCAGTGAAATTAGGGCTGTGTGCACACATGTTGGAGTGTCATTGCAGTACTGCAGCGTATTCACTAAAATGATGCGGCAACACAAGTAAATGATGCTAAACGGCAGAGAGGATCAGAGCCTTATTGTGGGGTTCAACTTCAAAGATAAAAGATGCTTGATCATAATATGTGTGTGGAAATGAAAAGAAAAATAAAATCAAAAATTTCTTTACTTTATTCCAATATCAGCGTTACAGGTAGAGAATACAGCGTGCTGTGTGGTGTTACAGGTAGAGAATACAGGGTGCTGTGTGGTGTTACAGGTAGAGAATACAGCGTGCTGTGTGGTGTTACAGGTAGAGAATACAGCATGCTGTGTGGTGTTACAGTTAGAGAACACAGTGTGCTGTGTGGTGTTATAGGTAGAGAATACAGTGTGCTGTGTGGTGTTACAGGTAGAGAATACAGTGTGCTGTGTGGTGTTACAGGTAGAGAATACAGTGTGCTGTGTGGTGTTACAGGTAGAGAATACAGCGTGCTGTGTGGTGTTATAGGTAGAGAATACAGCGTGCTGTGTGGCGTTACAGGTAGAGAATACAGCGTGCTGTGTGGTGTTACAGGTAGAGAATACAGCATGCTGTGTGGTGTTACAGGTAGAGAATACAGCGTGCTGTGTGGTGTTACAGGAAGAGAATACAGTGTGCTGTGTGGTGTTATAGGTAGAGAATACAGCGTGCTGTGTGGTGTTACAGGAAGAGAATACAGTGTGCTGTGTGGTGTTACAGGTAGAGAATACAGTGTGCTGTGGGGTGTTATAGGTAGAGAATACAGCGTGCTGTGTGGTGTTACAGGTAGAGAATACAGTGTGCTGTGTGGTGTTACAGGTAGAGAATACAGTGTGCTGTGTGGTGTTATAGGTAGAGAATACAGCGTGCTGTGTGGTGTTACAGGTAGAGAATACAGCGTGCTGTGTGGTGTTACAGGTAGAGAATACAGTGTGCTGTGTGGTGTTACAGGTAGAGAATACAGCGTGCTGTGTGGTGTTACAGGAAGAGAATACAGTGTGCTGTGTGGTGTTACAGGTATAGAATACAGTGTGCTGTGTGGTGTTACAGGTAGAGAATACAGTGTGCTGTGTGGTGTTACAGGTAGAGAATACAGTGTGCTGTGTGGTGTTACAGGTAGAGAATACAGTGTGGTGTTACAGGTAGAGAATACAGTGTGCTGTGTGGGTGGTTGGGACAACAATGAAATGATAAAGTAATGAAAATTATTCAGTAACACAATGAAACTGCAATGTGTAACACAGCCTAGATGTTCTGCAACGGATTTGGATGGGGAATGGGCAGGGTTTGATGAACAGCTGAGGGGAAGCAAGGCATTCCGGAACCTGTAGTACTGTGTACAACTGATAAACCAGGAAGTGCAGCCATACAGCACAGAACAAAATTCCCCAAAACAAATAGATTTTTGGTAGTTTCAAAACTGGAATATATAGGTAAGTAATGCTTTATGCTTCTGCAGAAGTTTCATTTTTTTAACCTCTACCTGGAGTTCCCCTTTAATACATTTGCCCTAGACATTATTGCATTGTATTACACAATGCAGCTGGAACTGTAACAACACTGTTCAGACACTCAAGAACTCTGAATTAGAACCAGAACAGCAATTCATGAATTAACAAAAGGTTTTGGACTTTATCTTTGTTTCAATTTTATTATTATTTGCTGCTGTTTATATGTGTCATGTTTTTGAATGTTTTCTGAAAAATTTGTTTTTTTCCCCAGTGTTTTTACATTTTTGTATTACTTTAATAAGGGCTGTGTGGTATGGTCTTCTAATTATATGCATTTTATTGTAATATTGCTTTATTGCTTTTTGAATCTAAAAAAATGATTAAATTATTAATCCATCTTTTATACCATACAGTACATCTCATATGCAGCACATGTTGGAGATACCTTGAGGGCTGGTCACTATCTTTATCATTGTCCTTATATATTTGCATTTGGGTTAGTGCATTATTTCCAGGTACCTTATCCCCTCCCAGACTTTTTGTGAGCTGCACCCACTATCTCTTCAGTAATAAATATTAAATACGCCACAGTATTGGTGCCAACTTTGTGCCCTCCACCTGCTTCCATAATGCTTCCTCCTTAGTGCTCATCTTTCAGCAATGGTGCCTTCCTTAGTAGGGCTTGGCGATTATTGCATAAATCAACGTCACAACTTGCAACTTTACTAAAGAAAGGGTCAAGAAAGATCCAGAAAGACGTCTAGTGTTGCATACCGTACTTTCCTACGCCTATCAGCAGCCTGTCAGCGGCACTATCGGGGTCCCAGAGACATCGCCTACAGAGGGCTGGGCATTACAAAGAGCCCAATCAAAAGTAGAAGCTTTCTTATTTTGGGCGGGAAACCCTGCACAAGCCTATAAGATGCTAGGATAGGATCCCTGCAGTGACATCATCAACCTGCACCTGAGTCTCCTCCCTCTAAATCGTCTCTATCCTATAAGGCTGAATAGTGGAGCAGGGAACTAACACATACCTGCCCTCCGACAGTGTTTAATTGTATCTGACACAGTTAAAAGAAGTGACTAATCTACCCCCCCCCCCCCCCCTTGCAACTGGAACGGACACCGGAAAATGATAAATGAGCTATATGTGTACTTTTATTGCAGTTGCTACCAAACCCTGAAATGCCCAATGCTATCTATGGTTCTGGCCATTGGATCATGAATATAGCCTAACTTACTGCAGTATAGAATATAAAGTGGTTTGTCAGGGCACTTGGAGTATGTTATACATTATTGTGGGTTGAACACTGCTCTGGTTTTAACCTGAGGTATTGGAAAATGGAGAGGAAACCATACTCAATTTCCATTTTTCTATGACCAGAAAAGTTGTCACTATGAATTCTTCTCCCTATTCTGCTTTTGTAAAGAAAATAAGTGAGCAATAGAAGCATGCTATATTATTTCCAACTATTTGTTCTCAAGCACCCTTCCTTACTTACTGTATGTCCCCAGTAGATTACAGTAGTTACTTGTTAAATTGAGATTTTATTTGCCTATGTTACCTGCTTATGGGGCAGAAGAAAAGAGTTAATAGTATTGAACTATACGGTTATGAAAAAAAATCACATCTTCAGATGCTGCCATTATAGCTGGGTTGATTGTTAAGTTCACTCACATGACCACAATTTACTGACACTATAGGTCATGATTAATATATGCACACTAGATTAATTACATATGAAGTTTGACCCTTCTTTTAAACCACCTAAAAAGATTTATTATCCCTCTCCAAGCTGAGAACTTTTGTTAAAACATGTCCATAGGGGCAGCTTTTATAGAGAGCTAGCCCCACTTGCTTACGCTTTACCATAATTGTCACTAATTACAAAGCAATGACAAGGTGAAATTTGTGTAAATTAGACACTTGAATACTAATTTGTTATTAGCGCAGCAGCTACTTAAGTACTTTGATTGCTACAGAATCACAAGGGACAGACAAGCTTGCTAATTACACTGGCCTGTATGGAACACACACAGGGAGAAATGTACTAAGTGGTGAGAAGTTAGGCCTTTTGCTGAAGGAAAACAGAACTATTTCATGTTTCAAGGAACTTGTTCACTGATGGGCTCAAGGCTACTGTGTATAAAATGAAGGCTCTACCCACATTCTGGATTTGTTCTTTGACGTTTTTTTTACTTCAATCAGAAGCATATCTGGTTTCCATAATAAAGCTCTTATAGGTCCATCTGGTCTCCAGGCTCCTTCATAAACCTACATCCGTCAGGAGGTCTGTATTCCTTCTGTCATAAGGGTACTAATTGCAATGCTAACACTTGAGTATTTAGGTTATCCACCTGTGGTACATGAAACCGAGGGCGCACACCTGGGCGGACTCACAAGTCTCTTGAGCAGACTTGCATAATTTGACAGTAGGTTAGGTGCTAGATTTAAAACGGCTAAGCCTTTCCAGGCTGCAGGTAGTTTTTTTAGCGGTTCTCTTTGTAAGTAAAGGTAGTTATTTTATTTTGCAGACTGCTTATATTATAATATATATATTATAAGTGATTACAGTACAGTTACATTCAGTGACTCACTGATCAGAGCTCTTTAATTTACCAGACTGTTGAAACCATTTCTTCTTGACCATGACTCATCTCTGCTTAATCTCTGTGTTTTTTAGCAACCTCCTTACCTTTTTACCCACCTATAGGGTTTTAAATGGTAATAATGCCTCCAATAAATTGGGAAAGTAAGAGGGTTGTTGGGTGAATTACATGGGTTAGGGAGAAGTAGGTATGTCTTCCCACTAGGTAGAAAGGTGGCTTCAATAGATTTCCTCCCTGTATGTTAGATTGTCTTCAGGGGTGTAACTATGGCTGTGCCCCATAGCAAGCTTTTCATTGACCCTCCCCCTTCCCGGCTGACCACTAGGCCATCAAGTGTAGTCATAACTGCAAGAGCTCGTCAGGAGTGCAGCGTGCCCCATAGCAACTGCTTTGGCTGCTACAGTGGTAGTTACGCCCCTGATTGTCCTTAGTAGGTAGTTTTCCTGCTTACAGATAGGACCCCCTTGTAGGTAGTTTGCTCTTTGTAGGTAGGACCCCCCCCCCCCCTTTTGGTAATTTTACACCTGTAGGTAGCAATATAAAAAGAAACAACAGCAAAAACATACCCTTAGCACTCTTTTCCACTTCTAGGCTGCAGGCAGCTTGTACTTCAATCGCCCCCTCACTCTCTCTCGCTGCTGCCAGCCTGATCCTACATACACACTCCACCATCGTCCCCTCACTCTCTCTCGCTGCTGGCAGCCTGATACTACATACACACTCCCCCAGCCCCTTCCCGCTCTCTCTCGGCTGGCAGCCTGACACCAAATATAGATAGTAATCCACCGGTTCCCTTATAGAAAATTAAGGGCAAGGTAGTCTCAAGTATTCAATTGCAAGTGCTTTTGTGCATCATTTATTTTGTAACACTGGTAAACACAGACATAATCCGACGTTTCGGTGAAGGCACCTTTCTCTAGGAGTCTATGAACATGAAATACAGAGATAAATATAATGATTTGGTGCTTGGACAAGATGATATGATACACAATATATAATATACATATAGTACAAGGAATGGGGGAAAAAGACCCCGTGGGTACATTGCAAATGAAGTGAGAGGTATCTGTTGGTCTATAAACAGGGCATATATGACATGAATACAACAAAATAGCTCTGTAGTGATTCTAGGCTTGGGGATGAGTGGAGAGAGCAGTGGAGTAATTCATGGCTATAGAAGAAACATATGCACAGATTAGTCATACATACATGTCAGGGCTCCAGATGGCGACCAAAATGGTCGCCAATGCGACTGACATCTTGCAAATGGCGCCCAGATTTATTAACCTGGGCGCCATTTGCGACTGTCCCCGGCGGCGGCGCGCTGTCTCTTTAAGGACAATGACGCACGCTGCACCGAAGCGTGTCCCCGCACACTGGGGACACGCTTCTCCAGTGACGTCATCCAGCACGTCCGTCATTCATTGGACGGACGGCCGCAGAGGCGCCTCTCTCCCGCCTCTCCTCACCCGGCGGTTCTTCAAGTGCACCCCAGCGGCACCAAGCTTAGATTGTGGGTGAGTGGGTGAGTACAACCGGAGGGACGGCAGGGGTGGCGGCCGGCCAGTAATGTGTGTGGGGGGACCGCGGCCTGGGCGGGGGATTGGTAGTGTGTCTGTTGTGATGGCGGCCAGGTGCGGTAGTCAGTGCGTGTGGGGTGCGAGGGGGGGGGTATGTATAGACTGCACAGTACCACTTCCCTCAGTGTCTGTATATATAGACTGCACAGTACCACTTCCCTCAGTGTCTGTATATATAGAATGCACAGTACCACTTCCCTTTAGTGTGTATGTATAGACTGCACAGTACCACTTCCCTCAGTGTCTGTATATATAGACTGCACAGTACCACTTCCCTCAGTGTCTGTATATATAGAATGCACAGTACCACTTCCCTTTAGTGTGTATGTATAGACTGCACAGTACCACTTCCCTCAGTGTCTGTATATATAGACTGCACAGTACCACTTCCCTCAGTGTCTGTATATATAGAATGCACAGTACCACTTCCCTTTAGTGTGTATGTATAGACTGCACAGTACCACTTCCCTCAGTGTCTGTATGTATAGACTGCACAGTACCACTTCCCTCAGTGTCTGTATATATAGACTGCACAGTACCACTTCCCTCAGTGTGTATGTATAGACTGCACAGTACCACTTCCCTCAGTGTGTATGTATAGACTGCACAGTACCACTTCCCTCAGTGTCTGTATATATAGACTGCACAGTACCACTTCCCTCAGTGTGTATGTATAGACTGCACAGTACCACTTCACTCAGTGTCTGTATGTATAGACTGCACAGTACCACTTCCCTCAGTGTCTGTATATATAGACTGCACAGTACCACTTCCCTCAGTGTCTGTATATATAGACTGCACAGTACCACTTCCCTTTAGTGTGTATGTATAGACTGCACAGTACCACTTCCCTCAGTGTCTGTATGTATAGACTGCACAGTACCACTTCCCTCAGTGTCTGTATATATAGACTGCACAGTACCACTTCCCTCAGTGTGTATGTATAGACTGCACAGTACCACTTCCCTCAGTGTCTGTATATATAGACTGCACAGTACCACTTCCCTCAGTGTGTATGTATAGACTGCACAGTACCACTTCCCTCAGTGTCTGTATATATAGACTGCATAGTACCACTTCCCTCAGTGTGTATGTATAGACTGCACAGTACCACTTCCCTCAGTGTCTGTATGTATAGACTGCACAGTACCACTTCCCTCAGTGTCTGTATGTATATACACTGCACAGTACCACTTCCCTCAGTGTCTGTATGTATATACACTGCACAGTACCACTTCCCTCAGTGTCTGTATGTATATACACTGCACAGTACCACTTCCCATATACATTGCCACAGGGGCTATATGTCATCGGCTGCCGGGGGCTATATATATATATATAGTAGATCATTGCCGGTAAGATGGCAGCTGGCTGAGGGAACACACCGGCAGCAGGGGGGTATATGGTTGTCAAGTTGCAAGTTTCCATGTTAAACGTTTTTAAACTAAGAAAAGAAAGGATCTAAAGGAGGAGGATGCTGCCGTGGCCTCTGCACACAGTAAGTCCCATTTAACATAACATTAATTTTACAGGTTTTAAAATGTTGGCGACCAAATATTCTATTTGGCGCCTAAATTTTTCAGGTTAGGAGCCAATGGCTCCTAGGTAAATTTTTTAGTCTGGAGCCCTGCATGTACAGATATACAAGTACATAATGATGTTAGTAGGAAGTAGGACAATGCAGGGTATAAGCTCGTCAGTCAAGGAGAAGGAGGTAATAGGGGTATGGAGGAAGAGAAGTAGAGGGAGTACCTGTATAGTGAATATCAACAGGGGCTGTAAATGTAGATGTGCTGGCAAGGCTGCGCCTGCTGTAGGAAGGGAATCGTGATCAATAATCATGGGGGGAGGTATGTAAATGTTCGGTGGTACTGAGGTAGATATTTACCCTGGAGGAGCGGATCCAAGTGTGCTAATGGTTTCCACACAGTACATGTGGGGGATGAGGCACCGGACTAAAAATGGCTGTGCCCCATAGCAAACTTTTCATTGACCCTCCCCCTTCCCGGCTGACCACTAGGCCGTCAAGTGTAGTCATAACTGCAAGAGCTCGTCAGAAGTGCAGCGTGCCCCATAGCAACTGCTTTGGCTGCTACAGTGGTAGTTACGCCCCTGATTGTCCTTAGTAGGTAGTTTTCCTGCTTACAGATAGCACCCCCTTGTAGGTAGTTTGCTCCTTGTAGGTAGGATCCCCCCCTTTTGGTAATTTTACACCTGTAGGTAGCAATATTAAAAGAAACAACAGCAAAAACATACCTTCCCTTAGCACTATTTTCCACTTCTAGGCTGCAGGCAGCTTGTACTTCAATCGCCCCCTCACTCTCTCTCGCTGCTGCCAGCCTGATCCCACATACACACTCCCTCATCGCCCGCTCACTCTCTCGCCGCTGGCAGCCTGATACCGCATACACACTCCCCCAGCCCCTCCCCCCTCTCTCTCGGCTGGCAGCCTGACTCCAAATACACACTCCCCCAAGCCCCCCTTACTCTCTCTGCTGGCAGCCTGACACCACATGCACACTTACCCAGCCCCTCTCACTATTTGCTAGCAGGGCCGGATTAGAGGGAGGGAACCAGGGGCACATGCCCAGGGGCATCCTCCACTAGGGGGCCTCCACCAGCCCAAACCTGGAAGTGGGGTTTGTGAAAAAAAAGCAAACAGTAGAGCATACACAACCTCACACAGAGTGTTGTGTATCAGCACTGTTTGCTGCTAACCATGGCTGCAGCCATGTCCTGTGTGTCCTGTGACCCCTGCCTCTCCCTGTGAGGACTGTGATATGGCTGAGAGACAGGACACCAGGGCAGCTGCAGGACGGGAAACCCAGTGTGAGCTAAAGGACCTGTGGTGATGTCAGGCCCATGTGATGAGGGAGGAGCCAGACTATGCAAGCTGTCGGAGGGGACGTGTATGGAGAGGAGCTCATGTCCATATGAGCAGGTAACCAGCCCTTCAATGTACACACAAACACCACAGCACTGCCTGTTTTACACACACACACACGCACGCACACACGCACACACACACACACACACACACCTGCCTGTTACACATACATATCTTTTATTAATGCTCACACACATACAGCTCTGCTACTCTCCACATTGCCCCCTTAATGCCATCTCCCCCCCCCCCCCCAGTATCCACAACATTGCCCACATTTTGCGGTGAGACCCAATACCCCTTCAGTGGCACAGTGCACAGTATTGCTGTACTGCTGGACAAATAGCCTCTGTCCCCATTACCACATAGTGGCTGCCATGTTGCTGTTATATAGCATCTAGATTAAGCAGGCTGAAGTTGGTTTCTTATTCAGCAGTTTCTTATTAAGAGGATTTTTATTTTTCCTGTTTTAGCCATTATTCCTACAGAAAATTATATAATATTAGTATAATATTATATATTATTAGTAAATTATATAATATTAGTATAATATTCATAACCTGCTTGTAAGTGAGCTGCCCTGAGGGGATTGGTGATAAACATGGCCAAAAGGACCCCACGGTTGGCATAAAAATGGGCATCAAAGTAAAAACACAAAATTATGATTTAAAGGACAAGTGCCATGAAAAACTTTTTCCCAGTAATTGAAGCACATTACAAAGTTATATAATTCTGTAATATGCTTCAATCACCTATCTGCCTCCCTTCCCTGTCTTTTCCCCCCTCCACCCCCCACCAGGAAGTGTCCTGACTCACACAGACCTGATTATTGTCGTCACCGTCACCAAGCTCTTCTCTCAGCTCCTTCTCCTGTTACACTAGCCTCCCCCCTCCCCTGCCTTTCAGGTGACTCAGCTTGGTCAGCTTATCTTCTCTAGTGAGTCCACGGCAGCAGGAGAGAGGGTATGAGGGGAGGGGGGAGCTGCCTATGTGCCGGCGTCAGTCAGAGGGAAGATAAGCAAGTGAGATGTGACAAGTGATGGCTTGCAGTTGTTCAGCCAATGGGAGCTGAGCAAGCCTGTCACCTGACAAGGCAGGGGAGGGGGGAGGCAAGTGTAACAGGAGAAGGAGCTGAGAGAAGAGCTTGGTGACGGTGACGACAGTAATCAGGTCTGTGTGAGTTAGGACACTTCCTGCTGGGGGGTGAAGGGGGGAAAAGACAGGGAAGGGAGGCAGATAGGTGATTGAAGCATATTACACAGTTATATAACTTTGTAATGTGCTTCAATTACTGGGAAAAAGTTTTTCATGGCACTTGTCCTTTAAAAATAAAATTGACTTTGGACCACTGATCTCACATTGATAATAGGCAGAGAGGGGCCCCACATAAAATTAAATGAAAACTGACAGTTTTCAACACTGAATTTGAAAAAAATTAACATCTACAAACATTTTCACTACAATTCATGAAGAGCTCGGTGTCACAGCTGTGTATAATGTTCATAAACATTATAAATCCCCTACAGTAAGGCAGCCATTTGTATGGATGGCTGTATAGTTTTTTTTTTGTGTGAGTGTGGGTGGGGGGAATGAGAGGCCCCAAACAAAATTGTCGCCCGGGGCCTCCACCAACCTTAATCCGGCCCTGTTTGCTAGCATTTGCGACCTTGGCCCCCTGGTCCATCCCACCCCTTTTACTTAAATATCTTCCTCTGTCACAGGTCTCCGCTTTCACTTCCAGGGCAGAGGTAACCTCTGATCTGGAAGTGAAAACAGAGACACATGACAGAGGAATATGTTTAAGTAGGTTTACAGTGTATGGTTATGTAAGTATGAGAAAGGCTCTAGGTTACTGAGGAGCCAAAATGCTTTTCTGTTATATATTAGAACCCAGGAATTGGTATGAACTTTTGTGGCTCTCCAGTTTTTTTTTTTGGAATATTACGTTACTGGAAAGTGTGCATCTGAACCTTGCCATCTGCACTTCTGTGTGAAGAAGGAGTGTGTATGTCAGCTGGATTGGGGCTAGTTATGTCTGTGTACTGTGAGGATCTGGAGCACCTGTATATCCGGTAATCCCTGGATTGGCATTATGAGTGGCATTGCCTATACCCTGCTGTACTGTTCCTCAGTCTGCACAGTTATGGCTCTTCAGATGAATTGGCTAAAGGGCAGATCTTTGGAGACTAAGAAGGTCTTGGAGTGAAACAAGATGACTGTATAATGACCACATACTTTCTCTCATTCTTAATCTGCTTAATCAAATCTACACTGCAGATTTGATGGTGCAGATTAGATTTTCAGATGTGAAAGTGCGATTTTACACTGCTGATTTTATACACTATTTATATTGGTTAAATTCACACCATTAAGCTTGTGGCTAAGTTCAGTCAAAAATACAAAATGTGCAACAGCAACCCACAGGTGTAAGATCTTACTGTATATACTCCTCCCAGTGTACACACAATAAAAACCTGCCCCGTAGATATTGAAAAATGAGTACAGATTTTATGTAGATAGACTTGCTAATTACACTTTACGGCTATGTTCACACTATGTGAAAAAAGACAAACGGTATCAGTTTTTTTCTTTTTCAAACTAACGTAAGTTATCACCAAATTATTATTGAAGTCAATGGAATGCGTTGAAGTCAATGCAATGACAGCCGCCCAATGCACATAGTGTATTAAACAGACGTCAAACTAAGTTCATGACAATTATTTGTGAATGTTTTTTGCAAACAACCGATGTAATTAAAAAAACAAAACACCTAAAAGAGCCCGAACTAAAATAATGTACCAACAGCCATTATTATAATGACGGGCACCCAAAACACAAAATCACTGGCGTCATTTGGAACTCAAGATGACTAACGTCATTTTTTTGGGGGGAGGACAGAAAAAAATGTCATGTGAACTTAGCTTGTTGATGCTGCCTGTTGATTACCTTCCATAAAATCTGCAACATGTATACAACGTGTGAACGTACCCTTATGAATGAACAAGTCATTCCAGGGATCTTATCCAATTTGTTCATTCATATTGGCCTATTGGCCAATTTATTGATGCTTTGGTGATATATGACGAGGCTTTCTGTGGGACTTTAAAAAGAATTACTTGAATTTCATAATAATGATTGTATATATAATTTTTGATGCTTTGTATTGACATATGTCTATTTTATCTTTCAGCATCCACCCCTCCAAACTCGGTGGATAAACCTTGCCTCAGGCTGAAAGTTTACGTACGACCAACAAGTAAGTAGTACCGCTTAACTTAACCCCCTGTGGGTCAGACTGTGGTCTGTAAGAGGTTGAAAGGGTGTGGTCCAGGGGGGACATCGCTGCTATTTTTTTTAACCTAAAGTGATCAGCACCACTATGCCGGCGGCGTGGTCCTCTTTTTGAATTGCCGCCTGGTTCTCTCGCTAGAATCAATGGGGCTGCATCACGGGGGGAGGAGAGGTGTGTTACACTGGGTACATTTGCTTTAAAGAGAACCTGTCATTGAAATTATCTTTTGACAAATCAATAAACAAACAAAAAAACAGACGAGTCAAAAGTTATTGATAAGAGCATCAGTGTCACTGCTGTGACCCACTGTGATCAGCATATATAGTCAGGAAGAAAACAGCCGGGTCATCCACTCCCTTGTAGTGTCTCCGTAATGGCTTATTCAAACAGTGTAAGTCTATGAGACTTTATGGTCAGAATTAGTGGTCAGTCAGTGAGTGGATCGCACTGCTTCTGCACACTGTCCCTGGCAGATGCACCCTACACTTTCCAGATGTTTATTTTAAAACATTTTAAAAACCAATATCATTTTGTTTTTGTTTTTGTTTTAGTCTATAATATGATTCAAATAAAATACAGTTAGGTTTGTTAATGTAACATAAAACAATCTCAGGGGGTAAGATTTTTTTTCAAGGCACTATATATGTAAAGAGACAAAAAATAGTTTTACACTGAAATTCTTAGCAATATATTTCTATTTGACAGAGAGGGGGAGAGAATGAATGGATATACTGTAGGTTCAGTACTATTTTTATCTATATTTACATATGCAGGCTTATAAAAGTGCATTGAGGAAGGATATGAAGCACAAATAATAAATAAGAGGGATAAAACAGTACCGACGGTAGAGCAGAATACTTAGGTAAATTAGATCCCGTAGCACTATTTATTAATGATATCTTTGAAGCTGTGTGTGAGGGACTACTTTTTATACAATGGAGGAAGACAAGAGAAGTGCACTCGTGTGTAATACACACCAGTGGCACAACAAAAATTTCCATTACAGAAAGACACACAAGTTCGTGTGAATGTGGTCTAGGTTTTGGGAGCCTACCTACCTAATGTTCTGCAGCAGCACTTTGCATATGGCATCGTAAGATTAACATATCATCCAGGAAGTGACAGGCTGCCAAGCTTTACAGGAGGGGAGGAAGAAGCTTGCCTCCTGTACCAATTTACTTATATACTATGTCTGCTGTATGGCAATATATAGCTGTCCTATCCAGCTTGTAACAATAGCTTTAAAAAAGATTGTTGTTCCCATAAGATAAATGACATTTTAGTTAGTCAGCAAGACAAAATAGTGACACTTACTAAGGGCATGTTTCTACTAGTTGTATACATCTAGAGGCTGAATCATTAACTGGACCTAGCACCTGAATGTTTGATGTAAACCTTGCCATTGTAGCTCTGGCTGTATATTTAGGGTGTTTTGTAGCCTGTAACAGGTTTTCTTCTAGGATTGTCGTGTATTTAGCTCCATCGATCTTTCTATTAACTCTGACCAGTTTCCCTGTCCCTGCTGAAGAAAAGCATCAGTATGATGCTGCCACCACCAACATGTTTCACCGTGGAGATGGTGTGTTCAAGGAGATGTGCATTTAAGACATTCAGTTCAACTTCGATCTTATCAGACCAGAGCACTTTCTTCCACATGTTTGCTGTGTCTCCTATATGTCTCTTTTCTTCTGTAATTATGGATTTCAACCTCGTCATACATCCTTCTCTGGCACCCAGAGATACCCCAGAATATCTGAGCTTTCTGTGGATGTTATCTTAAAAGATCTGTGCACAGTCTGGACCCAAGTTGAGAAGTGCTTGCATTACGCCAATAACATCTAAAAGGTTAAAGCAGATAGGAGACAGATTTAGGTTGATTTACCATAGAGGATAAGGTTTGGTTATCCATCAAGAACATCCATTTCAAGACATTGTCAGGAAAATTGGCTCTGAGATTTATTGGTCCATGTCAATGATTTATTGGTGATCTCAGTGGTTGTAAATTCAGTGGAGTATTGCCTAAAACTACCTAGATACCTATGCATTTATAATGTCTGTCACATGTCCCTTTTAAAAAAATATTAATGTGTCTCTTGAGGCCCTTTCCTCTTGCAGATGTGTAGAGTCAGAAGAAGTATTCGGTTTGACACATTTTGGACTACAGGAAAGTCCAAGGGTCTTGAAAGTGTCTAGCACGTTGGGAAGGCTATGGTTTGGAAGAAAGATTGTGATTACCTGCTCGTTCCATTCATGCTGACGCATTAGTTAGTTAGTTCAGTTGCTCCTTTCAAAAGAGGGTGGCAGGCAGCTTCACACCACACTTTTTTCAACTCACACAGTGATGAGTGTTGTCGGTCGATTGCTTATACCATTCAAGGACACCACTCTGTACATCAGCAAGCATGACTACAGAATGCTTCACCTCCTGAAGAGTGTTCTGACAGACATAGTCAGCAGGGGACCAAGACCTCTGCTCCGATGTTTAACGTCAACCTGAGCCCAGAGATGGATGAATTGGTGGTGGTGGATAAGGAGGATAACCAAAATTGACAAACTACGTGAAGTGCTGCAAAATCAGTTGGTGCTATGCAAGTAAAGGCTCTACAAGCTATATTTTACACTCCCAGCCTTTTCAGATACCACAGGGTGGTTTCTCTGATCATGAATAGCAGAAGGAAATAGAGAAAAAGGTGGTGGATGAGGAGGACCCCAGAACCCTCTGGTGGTATACTAAGGGTAGTGGCGAGAAAGGGCGCTCATGAACCCTGGTGCACATAGCAACATGTCTGCTGGAGTACTTGCGCACAGACAGTTGTATATCAGCCAGAAGTGATCACTACTGGCAGGCCACCCTGGTCGACCCTCAGTTCTGACAATAAACCTGAGACATTTTTCTACCATTAGAGAGGGATGCTTAACTGGGATACTACCCTGTGAACAGTAACCAGCATGACCAGTCTTTGTCCCCAATAAAACCTCCTTAGGGGCACCCTATGTGCTCCACTCCCACGACTGCTAATGGAGGTGTGAGATCCAGCAGTAGCTTTTGTAGCCGGTTAAGCCTTCAGTCACTCTTGAGTCACTTAATGAACCTACTGGTGGTTGAAAGCAGACAGCACCATACCTACAACATCAACCAGCAACAGCTGAAATGTGTTGTATTTGGATTCTCCCCTGACCCAAAATGTATCGACCCTGTGCAGTTCTGGGCAGAAAAACTTGACATCTTGGAAACTGGCAGAGTTGTCTTTGTCCCTGCTGTCATGCCCAGCCAGCAGCGTTGCATCAGAGAGGGTATTCAGGGTGGAAAGGGCTATTGTCACACTAAGAAGAACAAGGCTGTCTTGCCACCGTGTAGTGAGGTTCACTTTCTTTAAGGTGACCCAAGCCTGCTTAACAACCCCTTTGCCTGATGTTAACAAATAAATCATCAGTCAGTAATCATGCAGGTGAAAGTGTCTAGCCAAGGTAAGTCCAAATAAAAGTATGCGCCCACAATAAAAATTATTTTTTTTAAGCAATCAAGTAATGTTTTCCCCTTAGACCCCAATTAATATAATAATTAGGTAACAATACCCCTAGCCAATTAGGATACATATCAATAAACAGGACCCCATCATCAAATTTAATGCTTATGATGTGCCCTAGTTATTCCATTTTTAAACACACACACACACATATATATATATATATATATATATATATATATATATACTGTGGTGCCTTGGATTATGAGCATAATTCGTTCCGGGACCGCGCTTGTAATCTAAATCCACTCTTAAACCAAAGCAAATTTTTTTGTTGATTTATTATTCTTAATAACATGTAAAACAGATGAAACAAACATTTAGAAACAGCAGAATATGTGATATTATAAGTTACTGTACAGTAATGGAGAGGATGGGAAAGGGCGGACAGAGACTGCAGGGAGCATGAAGAAATAAGCAGGGCCCATGTGGGCACAGTATAGCAGCACTCTCTGTCCGGGGAGAGAGGGATTACAGCTATGAAGAGATTAACCCCCACAGTCCTGTCCCCTGATGTAAGCCCTAGCCTGAAGTGGATCTGCTATGATTTGGAAGACTTCCTGGAGGGAGACTTCCTGGGTTGAAGTACAGAGCTGTAGACCCCGCTATGCAGACCATGCCCCTTCCCCACTCGCCGTCCCAGCCAGTACTGGGAGCTCTTAAACGAAAGCAATGCTCTTACACCAAGTCACAATTTTGTGTGGACGCAGCACCCCGGATCGCATATGTGGTTGGTACCAGCGGTATATACCCTTGAGGACCATGACCATGGGTATGGATATCCACAAATGAAAGCAGTATCCGCAGCACTCCAAGATAGCTATATTCAAACTGTGAAGTTTATTTCTCCCACAAAGTGCATTAGCAACGTTTCAGCTCAATCCATATGAGCAGCTTGAGAAAAGCTCATATGGATTGAGCTTAAAGCGTAACTGTCATGTTTTTTTTTTATTGCAGAAATCAGTAGTATAAGCGATTTTAAGAAACTCTGTAATAGGTTTCATTAGCCAAAAAAGCCTCTTGTACTCAAGAAGCAATCTCCCAGCCTCCCCCCCTGACTTCTTATCTGTGCATTATCAGGCAAACACGTCTTCATTACAGAGAAGCCAGTGAAGACGGGTTCTGCTCTCTCCATTGTAAGCCTATGAAGGGGGGAGGGGCTGAGGGAGATGAGGGAGCAGGAAGAGGTGACATGAAGGTCAGCTGTTTGTAGACTCTCTGGGCACCTAAAACGCTAAATTCAGGTGTCAGAAAGGTCAGTGCTTATCTATGAACTTACTGAGAGAAGATTGCAGGGTGTTGTGCTGTGCAGAAATCCTCCGTGCTCAGTCACTCCTAACAGCCCCTCCCCTCCCCATAGCCACATAATGGACACAGAAATCCTGCTTCATCTGATGTGAGGGGGGTGGCTGGGAGATTGCTTTTTCAGTACAAGAGGAAACTTTTTTAGTACATAAAACCTATTACAGAGTTTCTTAAAATCGCTTGTACTGTTGATATTTAATGTTTTCAGAAAAATGACCCTGAAATGACAGTTACGCTTTAAATGTTGTTAATGCACTTTGTGGGAGAAATAAACTTCACCGTTTGAATATAGTTACCTTGGAGTGCTGCTTTCGTATATGTATGTATATGTATGTATATATATATATTTACATATATCCACACCAGCTTAATAGCTCTCCAAAGTGCACTGTGCAGTCCATACTCCAAAAACAGTATCATCCAGAAATAAATCCTCACGGTTCACAAAGAGGGAATTCTCCCTTTTGTGCACGATAGTCATGAGGTCCTGTCCCTGGCAGTTGTGATGCTTTTCCGAACATGCACCATGATGTGACTGGGCGATTACTGTTCTTGAGGTTCTGATGATATAACAAGGGTAGTTAGATATCACACTATCTTCTTGATTGTTGTTGTTTGTGCCAATTTGTTTGTGCTAGTTTGTGCCAAAGGCTCTAGGAAGGATTCCTGATGGGATATATATCACATGGGCTGCTGTCCTGTGATATAAGAGCCTTCAAAAGTTAGTAGCAGCAACAATCTGTTGCTGAAAGGCATGTTAAATGTTACTGCAAAGTTTAGAGTGCTTTCACATGTGGCCCGTTGCTTTGGGTTTCTGTTACCTAAAATCAGCGGACTCTCAACGACCTGTAAATACAATACACATGAAGTAGAAAAGTCACTTCCATTCTCAATCAGGGTTTTTTCCCTTTCTCAGCTTAAGCCAGCTGGTGACAGAGGTAAAACACTATAAGACATAAATGGGTTGCACGCAGCACTTGGTTAGAGTATCAAAATAGTGTCTATATATTGCATATACATATGTGCATGTCTTGTCAACAGCCATAAGCCCTGATTAAACAGGGTTCACACCAGAATAGTTGTAACAATTTTTACACCCAGTGTAAAAGAAAATTTTCCTCCAGGCTGTGCTGTCCTGCTCTGTGGTGAGGCTGTCCATAAGATGGCAGACATGGAGGAGCATGTGACCATGCCCCACCTCCATTGTCCACCACTAAGCCTGTATATGCCCATGGAGGACACTGGGGGGCGGGACAAGATCACACTCTCCTCCACCTTATGGACAGACTCACCGCAGAGCAAGGCAGAACAGCCTGGAGTAGCTCTATGAGGTACACAGGGAGCTGCAGTCAGTAAGTAATGTGGATAGTTACTTATACTACACACAAAAAAAATTTCTATAAAGTGGCCAACTCCTTTAACCTCTCGAGGAAAAATCCCCAAATGACCTTAAGGACCGCGGCAATCATCAGTTTTTCAGATTTTTCAGTAATGACACCTTTTAATCTACCATAAAATTAATGAGGAAAATCCCAAAATATCAGTTATGGGGTAAAATTGGGGAACAAAATACAACTCCGCTAACTTGGGGGGGTGTCCATGTTTACGTAATGCACTTTATGGTAAAACCGACATGATAACATTATTCTATAGGTCAGTCTGAATATAGCGATATGCATGTTTTACGTTTTTTTTTTGCAAATAGGTATGATTAAAATGGCCCTATTTGGACTCCTATAACAATTTTTTTCACCTATAGGGCTGTTTGGGGCATCATTTTTTGTGCCATGATCTCTACTTTTTATTAGTACCATATTTGTGTAGATTGGACGTATTGATCACCTTTTCTTATTTATTTTTATATAAAATATAATAAAAGCCTATATAACCTACATTAGAACATCAAAATTTGGCCCAATAATAAATAACCTCTATAGGGTCAACCTGATTTTTGATTTTTTATGGGGTTATTATAGGTATAATAAAAGCCTAATCTGGCATTTTTTATTGCTTATTGTTTACTCCGTTCACGATGCAGGAATATTATTGTTTTATTTTAATAAATTGGATATTTACGCATGCTACGTATATAATAAGTTCTTTTGTTTTTATGTTTTATTTATAAAGTGGGAAAGGGGGGTGATTTAAATTTTTATTGGGGGAGGGGCTATGGCATGTCTTTAAAACTTTTTTTTTTACACTTTTTAGGTTCCCCTAGGGGACTTTTCCATTTTTACATTACATTTCTAATACTGATCAATGCTATGCCATAGCATAGCATTGATCAGTGTTATCTGCGATCAATGCATAAAGCCTGCACACGCATGGATCGCCGAGCTAACTGCTGGGAGGAAGGTAAGAGACCTCTGATAGTCAGATACAAAGATCAGAACCCCGCATTACACTGCAGGAGTTACCAATTGGACAGTGACTGGAGTGAAGCTCCTGTCACTGTCTTTTAAAGATCGTGGCACTGCAGAGGTATGTCTGGCCACCGCACGATCGCGGCGTCCCGTTATTAACAGTGAGGACCTGGCTGCTTGTAGAAGCCGGTCCTCACGTTATATGAATTGAGCTCTGCTCCTGAGCTCACTTCATAGCGCTGCTGGACCCACTGGCATACCGGTACATTATTGGTCCTTAAGATACAGGCTCCCAAGGTCCTTAAAGGGTTAAGGAGCTAAAAAAAAGTTGTCACTTTTTAATCATAAAGCAGGCATAAAGCCTTCTTGAATCTGAGCATGTTTCTATACCTTTTTGATTTTCCAAGTAGAGTTACCATATCCTACTTCACTAGAAATTTTTTATGAGCTTTTTTTACAGTTGACTGTCCCGTTCAGCTCAAAGCTAACATTACTTGATATTTAAAACCAGGTTTTTATATGTGCACCTATTTTTTGTTGATTTCTTTCTTTGAAAAGAATTGAAGAAGATTCTGCTACTCTTTCCACCGTCACCTGTATGTTTAAGGCCCTACTGGGTCAAAGAGAGTGCTGCTTCTACTAATGCTTTCACTATCAACTAGTTTGTTCTAAGCCCTACTGTGTTGAAGAGAGTGGTGCATCCACTGTCAACTGGCTGTTCTAGGCCATACTGGGTCCAAGTGAGTGCTGCTGGTGCTACTGTTTCCACTGTCAATTGGCTGTTCTAGACACTACTGGATCCAAGAGTGCTTCTGGTGTCGCCACCTTTAACTTTTTAAATTAGGCCCTGTGAGGTCACTTACATTGTGGCTAATACAGGCAAACCCTTAGAGAGCATGTAAGGTCTAAATAAATCTTACGTCTGTCTGTCTTTGGCCCTGTGAGGTCACTGAGACCTGAGCTGCTATCACTACGCAGCATGTTATTGGGCTGTTGCCATCATCTACTGTGTGTTTTTGCCTCTCTGGGGTCACTTAGATTGCTGACAGTTTCAATGCTGTGACATGTGTCACAAGTTGATGCCCTGGCTGAGGATTTTACACTGTTTTTATACCAGTTTTTGCTGCTTTTCCAATTGAACTAAATGGGACACTTAAACTTGCGTCTTTGCTGGGAAAAAATATATATTTTTGATGCAGGTTTCTTGGCAAAAGAGACCCTGAAGGCCCACTATTGTATCTGCAATCATTTAGTTGATTTAGTGCGGTTTATTTAACGTTGGGTTCAGACAAATTTTTAAGTGTCTGGCAAGCTAAAATTACAGTTGAAGACGAGTGGCAGCCAAGTGTTCCCAGCAGTCTGGTGCTTCCACTTCAGATACAATGCTGAGCCCCGCCTGTGTGTGTTCCACTGCCTTTCATGGTGTAAAATATATTTTTGTAAAAATCTACATTAGGCTCATTGTATAAAGAATGCTAAATTTGGGCCCGAAATACTGTATAGTTCACCATCTGTAATATATTTTAATTACTATTTTGATAAATAAGAATGTTTTATATGATGAAAGAAGGATTAAATATTAGTACTAAAATATTTTAAGTGAAAGATGAGGAGACTGTGTTCATATTGCATTTAATCTACATTTTTGCCAGGAATGGCTGAAATCATGGCAAAAACTACAGCTTTTTATCACGTTTTACACTATTTCCAGAGAAGCAAGGAAAGAACCCAACAAATATACTACTAAACCACAACGTGTGAACACAGAGTGAGGCTGGGTTCACACTTCGTATATTTCAGTCAGTATTGTGGTCCTCATATTGCAACCAAAACCAGGAGTGGATTAAAAACACAGAAAGGATCTGTTCACACAATGTTGAAATTGAGTGGATGGCCGCCATTTAACGGTAAATAACTGCCATTATTTCAATATAACAGCCGTTGTTTTAAAATAACAGCAAATATTTGCCAAATGGTGGCCATCCACTCAATTTCAACATTGTGGGAACAGAGCCTTTCTGTGTTTTTAATCCACTCCTGGTTTTGATTGCAATATGAGGACCACAATACTAACTGAAATATACGTAGTGTGAACCCAGCGTTTACACAGACAGATTTATCTGACAGATTTTTTAAGCCAAAACCAGGAACAGACTATAAACAAAGAACAGGTCATAAAGAAAACACTGAGATTTCTCCTCTTTTCTAATCCATTCCTGGCTTTGGCTTCAAAAACACCATAAGGGTCCTATTACAAGGCCCGATCATAAACTGTAAATGAGCGCTGATCTGCTACTAAGAAATTAGAATGGCAGAATATCAGGCAGCAAGAGCTGCACTGACATTGTTAGCAATGTCCGTGCAGGCCTTTCATTTACTATAAAATAATAAAGTATTAAGTCCCCTTCCCATGTTCCCTGGTGTCCTCGGGCCTTCTTCGGTGTCTGCAGGTCTGCCTTCTCTGCACTGACAGGACGCCAGCCGCTCAGCCAATCACAGACCCAGGAACGTGGCAAGGTGAGTTTTTACTTTATTAATTTATACTACAATCATCAGCCGTCGGCAGGGCATCACTGTAACACACCCGACGCCCGATGATTTTAGGTCAGGAGTCAGGCCCTAAAGAAACGATCAGCCGTTGACCGTTTTATAGGCTGATCTATCTATATTTTACACAGAGCGATTATCGGCCGAAACACCCTATCTATCATATACTGTATCTATCATCTATCTTTGTGTGCATTGTTTATGTATTCATGTGTTCCAGTTCTTCACACACCTAGAAGTAAAATATACCTTCTGCAGATATTTCAATAAAAAAAAAAACTATAAATATAAAAATACTATACTTATAATATACATGTGACAAAGTAATATACAGTGGTACCTTGGTTTAAGAGTAACTTGGATTAAGAGCGTTTTGGTTTAAGAGCTCACAGTCTTTTAAAATGTTCACTTGGTTTAAGAGCATTGCTTTGGTATAAGAGCTCCCTGTACTGGGTGGGAGCGCGAGTGGGGGAGGAGCATGGTCGGCATAGCTGGGTCTACAGCACTGTACTCCGACTATGGAAGTCTCCCTCACCTTCCAAATCATAGCAGATCCACTTCAGGCTGGGGCTTGCATCAGGGGACAGGACTGTGAAGGTAATCTCTCCATAGCTGTAACCCCTCTCTTCCCGGACAGAGAGTGTTGCTATACTGTGCTCACATCTGCCCTGCTCATTCCTTCATTCTCCCTGCAGTCTCTGTCCGTCCTTGTGTTTCCTATCCTCTCCATTATGGGAATCTGCCGCTCCATCCTGTATCTACAAGCTTCAGGTGTGTTAATAGGTTTATGCCTTTACTATACATTAAACTCCACATGCTGATTGCTATACTGTACAGTAACTTATAATATTACATATTCAGCTGTTTCTAAATCTTTTATTTGTTTTACATGTTATTCAGAATAAAGAATCATTTTTGGGATGTGGAACCATTTGTCTGTATTTCAGTGATTGCTTATGGGAAGTTTTGCGTTGGTTTAAGAGTGGATTTCTCGATATCAAGAGAAAGAGGCTAGGAAATGTGGTGTGTATGTGTAATATACACAGTATATATCCAGATCCCAGCTACACCATCGCCTGGAATTATCTTTATGCTTGTTTCACCAGAGCGTATTGGTATACATTGGAGGCAAAATATGTATTATAAGAAATATGAAAGCCATATTTAGCAGTTAACATGTTTACAAATGCAGAAACAGCATAGATTATGTTCTCATCTATGAACATGTGCCGCACTTCACAGATCTCCACAGATCCATATATAAATGGAGTTTAACTACAGATTTTGAATACATTTACACAGACACAGACCAAGGTCTTATTTACACATTCCAAGCATGTTTTGTATATACAGATGGAGTGCAGCGGAACGGAGTTCGAAGTTCTCAGCATCATGTATCAACATAATGCAGGTGGCTGTGATATTGTTTGAATATTTCTGGTACTGTACTGACACAGCTGCGCTGCTCTGAATTTTGTTCTGTTGCACTCCGTTCGTATATACGGACTGTGCATTAAGCGGGTAAATAAGGCCTTAAGCCAGGTTCACAAACAGTAAAATATATGGCCGTAAAATAAAGAGGTAGGGGACGTCAGTTTCTTATCTAAGATCTTTTTATATGTTTTATGTAGTCAATGGCAATATATTTTTCTTTAGGCAGTGTTCACACATGCAGTAACACAATAAAAATGCAATGTAAATACATAATTTAATTGCAGTAATTTCATTGCAGTGCTGCATTATTTTATTGCATTACTGCATCACTTTATTGAAGTAATAAATAATTTAATTGCAGTCTAGCCATGTTGTTTCAGACTCCCCCAGAACCCTAAGCAAAGAGGGACATGACACAGTATTCCAGATGTTGTCTCACTAGAGCTCTAAACAGTAGGATCGCAGTCTTCTACTTCCTGCTGGTCAAACATCTAGATATAAAGGCCACACCATACAATTTCCTTTCCCCACCACCTGGTTGCACTGGTGATTTTAAAGCTGTCAGAAATCACTTCCCCTAAATCCTTTTCTTTTGAAGTCTTTGCCAACACAGAACTGCTGATGTGATACTCGGATAGAGGATTCCTCTTCCTCCCCAAGTGCATTATTTTACATTTAGAAACATTTAGGTGCAGTTTCCATTGTTTGGACCAGATATCGAATAAAGCTAAATCATTTCCCATATTACTGACGCCTCCAGGAATATCAACCCTATTGAACCCTTTTGTGTCATCAGCAAACAGACAAATCTTACCTACCAAACCTTCTCCTATGTCACTTACAAATATATTAAAAAGAATAGGATCCCATGGCACACCACTTGTAACCAGTCTGCTCGGAATATACACCATTAACAACAACCCTCTGATATCTATCCTTCAGCGAACCACAAATCTACTGAACTATCCAGGGATTAAGTCCAATTTTATTCTTTATCAGCTCTTTATGGGCAAATACTTCTATTAGGTGCTATGCAACGATAGTCAATGGTAGAGATCACCAAAGTTCTGAAAAATTCGGTTTTTCAGGTTCACTAATTTTCAGTGTAAAATCTGTGAACTTGTGAACGAACCTTAAAGTGTCACTGTTGTTTAAATTTTTGAAGCTCTCACCTCTGTCTTTATTGTCTTCATTGTTTTCTATGGAGAGGAGAGGGGTGGAGGGAGATGAGGCACCAAAACAGGACAACAAAGAGTTAATTTACAGCTACACCACCAGGCTATCTCTGCTGTCCTCTCTGACCTCTGAATACCGGCTTTCACACAGGTCCCACTATGTAATCCTTTGTTCTCTGCTGGTGACTAATCTCCCTCCTCCCCCCTCCCCTCTCCATAGGTTACACAGGGCCCAACTGATGTAAAAGAGACGAGATTTCCTGATAATGAGCAGTGGATAAGAGAGAGGAGGGGGGGGGGAACCTGGAAAAAGTCTTTTTGAATGCAGATAATGGCATATTTGCCAATAAACCCAATTACAAAGTTTCTTAAAATCGCCTGGACTATTGATTTCTGCAAAAAAAAAAATTGAAACAACAGTGACACTTTAACAAACTGCGCTAAAACAGTTAAAGAATAGTTTAGCTGTTTAAGGCTGGCTTCACACTGCTTTAAAACTGCTTTAAAAAAATGCCATGGTGGGTTTTCCCCCCCAAAACACCTGCAGTCAGATGTTAGCTGCATGTCAATGTAAGTTTATGATCTTCCTTACACACAGGGCTTTTTTCTCTCCCTTCTGATGTTTTTGAAGCTCTTTGGCAGTTTTTCTAAAACGCAGCATGTAGAGGGTGTGACCTTTTTTCTACCATAGACGTCAATGGGATTGTTCTGGTTGTCTCAAAAACTCCATTGCTGTGCGTATGCCATTTTATTCTGGTATTTCTGTCATCTTATGTGGTCCAGCAACTAGGTCACGTGATGGCACACAAAAAAGCCTAAACTACAAAAAAGATAGTTCACACATAAGATCAAAATGCCAGAAAAAATGCAAATGCATGGGAAAAACGCATTGGTAGTTTTTTTGGTGGCCTGAAAAACGCCACACAAAAAGGAATGTTGAGGGTACCCTTAGTGCAGTTTTGGTGCACAACTTACCTGTTTGTGCTCTCCTGGTGTCCTCTACTGTGCCCCCCATATCTCCAGCCCGCTCAATAAATTACTGACTGCAGAGCTGTCCTGGTCAGTCTTAGTCAGCAATTGTTGGATCAAGCTGTAGGTACAGGGACATGGAAGGCACCAAACCAATCATCTGCTGGCCCCTCTGTGATGTCAACACCTCCCCCTCTATATAAGGTGGTTCGTTTACGGAGGTGGCCAGTCGGCTGTGTGTGGAACAGAGAGCAGGGTCGCAGCAGGTAGTTAGAGCAGAGCAGGGAGAGACTAACAGAGCGATTTAGGGACAGAGAGGAGAGGAGGGCTTATTGTGGGTGATTGTTGTAGCTGCCAATCAAGTGTACAGTTTACCAAGTAACTAGGTGCCTATAGGAATTCACTGGGACCAGTGAAGACACAGACCATACTATTCACTTACTGGGCACTGGACACTGTAAACTCCGATTGAGTTATACCAATTCACTGGGATCAGTGAATGGAGCATGCACCTTTCATAAACAGTGCTTGCACTCCACTCCCACTGTGTTGTACAAGTTGGGTTTTATTAGTAAACTGAGTGTGCGCTTTACAAAATCAATGCTCGCTTTCCACTCCTACTGTGTTATACAAGTTAGGTTTCATTAGATTGGATGATTGACTGGCTGATTTGACATTTTTTTTTTATTGTGATTTTCCAATTTTTCCAACTTTTGTGTTAACAAACATGAATTTCTAGCACGCTCAGGTTTGTCTGAACCCAAACAATCTGCATTTGATTACCGGTGGCTGAAGAAGTTAGATGCAGCCCTAGGGAGTCATGGAAAAAATGGATACAGCCTATGGCTATGTTCCCCCAATGGCTTTTTTACGCAATTTTTTTATCATTAAAAACATCTGTCTTTATCAAAAGATGGACATTTTCCACGTACCAAAGACGTCCTGGGAACATAGCTTATGACTATCCATGTTTTCCAGGGAGCCTTGGGGCTGCATCCAAGCTCTTCAGCCGCCAGTTATCAAATGCAGAGCATTCAGGTTCGTATAAACCTGGGCATGCTCATGATTTGCTCAAGCGAGCTACTGTTGTGATCAAAACATAAAAAGGAATAGGCTGATCATGTGGTTTATTCTGTCAACAAAGCAAAAACTGTAGTATGTGAGCTCAGCTTTATTTATGGTAGTTATTTGCACAAAAAAGAAGAAAATGGAGAGCGGATACTAATATCATGAATAAGGGTGGGTTCACACTACGAAATTTTTGCGGATAAACTCTGCGTAATTCCGTCGGCTGTCCGCACGCACAGCGGCGCGCCTTTCCGCCAGCTCCATAGACACCATTCTATGGGCAGGCGTATTCCGCTATCCGCCGAAAGAAGTGACATGGCTTCTCAGATATATGAGTTTACTCACTGTTCGGAGGGGAGTAGTAGCCAGACCTCCGGGCTAGGAACATCCTTTTCTTATATCTACTTATGACATTGGGAACACCATGGCTGCTCGAACTCCAACTTGTCCAGCTCAGCTGTAGCACCACCTTACCACCAGGGGCGGATTAACTTTACCATAGGTCCCGGGCTGTTCACCAAGCCTGGCCCCCCCCACCCCACTGTAACTATGGCAGCACTAGCCTTGCGTTTATAGTACAGTATAGATAATGTCATGATGTCCTGATTTGTGCAAAATTGCCATAAAAAACTGTGATTTTTTTGCAAATCATGGCGGAAGTGTAGCCAGGAGACAGTACACCACTCAAAGTATTTTTGGGTGGTCATGGGCCCCCAGGAGCTCAGGGCCCCGGGCTGCCGCCCGAAACGCCCCTGTTATAATCCACTACTGCTTACCACACACCTTACCACACACCTTGCCCAGGGAATGCTTCAGACACGTTAAACCTTCTTGATCTTCACCATTCACTAACTATATATTACTGGTACTTCCGGTAAGTAGAAAACATTTATTTAAACCCAATCCAACGCGCATCGGTGGAAACACTGTACCCTTCTTCCTCAGTTATTGGTTTGAAGTGTCTGAAACATTCTCTGTGCTATAAGGTGTGTGCTACTGCTGAGCTGGACACAGTGGCGTAGCTACCATGGGGGCAGGGTACACCACTGCTATGGGGCCTGGGCCATAAGGGGGCCTGGGCCCCTGCTGGAAAAGGTAAGCCTGCTTCCATGGTGCTGCCACACACTGCCCTGCCCGCATATCGCTCCCCCCAGAGGGCGCCCTGGTGCCTTTCTAAGCAGCTGGAGCTCGGTGCCCTGACATTGCTGCCTCCATGCACCTCCCGTGCAGTCTGCTATCCTGCCCTTCCTCTCCTACCTCCTAGCCGGTACTCTGCACTCTGCTGTCTTGCATAGCAGAGCTGATCACCACAGTGCATGTGCACAGGGAGAAGTGAGCACTTTGGCTCATGCGGCACTTCCTCCATCCTGCAGGGGGCGGCAGATTTCAGACAGTGCAGTCCTCTCTGAAGTAACAAAGCAGGTATTAGTCTTTACAGGAGCTACTTTACCAGTAAGTTCCTGGCAATCAACAGGGGTGAGGAGGAAGATGAGAAGAGGTAAGATGAAAAAAGGTCAGTCTCCTCTGTGTAACAGATCAAGACAGCCTTCAGCCGGTAATTCTGTTACCTCTTCTCAGGGTGTCAGTCTGCAGCAGCGGTCGGGGGAGGGAGGGAAAAGCTTGGTCTTCATTGCATTCTATCCTGTATAGACATCTAATAGCAGGTCAGGACGATAACAGTCTCTATAGTCCTGTGGCTTTATCCTGTATTATCACTAAAGGACCCCAGATTCCCCCTCACTCCTCTCCTTAGATCAGGCATGTCCAAACTTTTTTCGAAGAGTGCCAAATTTTATGAAGTGAACATGTGCGGGGGCCGACCATTTTGCTTGACATTCTTTGGACCATTAAAATGAATGCAAATAGACTTTTTTTACAAAGTTTATTGAAAACGGCACACTTTTTATACTTAAAAAATCCCGGGGCACACCACCAACCAAAATGGCACAAAATGACACTAAAACAGTACATATTATACATATAGTTAATAATATAGATTCTAAATGTATTTATACTCACTCAGTGTGAAACCTGGGCCTGTTTCGATAAACACAAAAGGGATATCCCTGTTTCTCTCCCCTATCCCCATGTTTCTCTCCCCCTGCTTCTCTCCCGTTTCTCCCCCATCCCCATGTTTCTCTCCCCCCTGCTTCTCTCCCGTTTCTCCCCATCCCCATGTTTCTCTCCCCCCTGCTTCTCCCCCATCCCCATGTTTCTCTCCCCCCTGCTTCTCCCCCATCCCCACGTTTCTCTCCCCCCTGCTTCTCCCCCATCCTCATGTTTCTCTCCCCCCTGCTTCTCCCTCATCCCCATGTTTCTCTCCCCCCTGCTTCTCCCCCATCCTCATGTTTCTCTCCCCCCTTCTTCTCCCTCATCCCCATGTTTCTCTCCCCCTTGCTTCTCCCCCATCCCCATGTTTCTCTCCCCCCTGCTTCTCTCCCCCATGTTTCTCCCCCATCCCCATGTTTCTCTCCCCCCTGCTTCTCCCCCATCCCCATGTTTCTCTCCCCCCTGCTTCTCCCCCATCCCCATGTTTCTCTCCCCCCTGCTTCTCCCCCATCCCCATGTTTCTCTCCCCCCTGCTTCTCCCCCATCCCCATGTTTCTCTCCCCCCTGCTTCTCCCCCATCCCCATGTTGCTCTCCCCCCTGCTTCTCCCCCATCCCCATGTTGCTCTCCCCCCTGCCTCTCCCCCATCCCCATGTTGCTCTCCCCCCTGCTTCTCCCCCATCCCCATGTTGCTCTCCCCCCTGCTTCTCCCCCATCCCCATGTTGCTCTCCCCCCTGCTTCTCTCCTGTTTCTCCCCCATCCCTGCTCACCTTCCTTGAGATGCTCGCCGCGGGCGCCGTCCTCCTCACCTACTGGCCTGGACGTGCTCCTCCAATCAGGTGAGACCGGGAGCGTGGTGCGTGGCGCACCACGCTCCTGGTATTTCCTGATTGGAGGAGCACGTCCGGGCCAGTAGGTGAGGGGGACGGCGCCCGCGGCACACTGGTTGGAAAACACTGCTCTAGTGCACGGGAAAGGAAAGCCGAAATCTCGTACATCGCGAGATTTCGGCTTTCCTTTTCTGTGCACTAGAGTGGCGTGTTGCTGCCGGATACCTGGGGGGCCGTAAAAGTTCGGAATGCGGGCCGCAAATGGCCCGCGGGCCGGACTTTGGACATGCCTGCCTTAGATGAAATACTGTATATGAGGGAACCCCTGTTTTTACAGACTTTCAGCATCAGATCAAGCATGATAAAGTGAAACAGTGATGTTGTATTGTAGTTCTGCAGTAATTCTGGTCCTGTCTGCCTATACCATAGATGCCAGCCCATACAGGACACAAGAGCTGTGTATGTTACCTGCAGATTTGCACAAGTAACCTCCTCAGCAGTGCACTACAAATCAGGGCCGGGACAAGGAGTTTTGGTGCCCTAGGCAGAGAAGGCAAATGGCGCCCCCCCCCCCCCCCCCCCCCCCCACATTAGAATTGGTGCTCCCCGCACAGTATAATGCCCTGAATGTACCCCCACACTGTATTAAGAGCCCCAATACATACAGTAGTTACCTTATAACACTATTTCCACCATACAGTGATTACATATTACATGAAAACTGCTCTGAACAGAACAGAAAGATATCCGCAATGATACCATTCCATAATACCGCCACACCATGACCCCTATCACTACAACCCTATAACTGAGCAGTTACATCCAGTGACTCACATGGGCCGTCTTCTCCGATCTGTCACATTTTCTTTTTCCCTCCATCCAGCCTGGGCCACCTAGAAGTCGTCTTCTGGCTGTGAATCTTCTCTCCAGAATCTGTCAGAGAAACATTTTAGGCTCCAACACATACAGTAGTTAGCCCCCCTCTGTACCCCTATATAGTAGTTACACTCCTCTGTGCCCCCATAGTTTTAAGGTGTCCCTGTGCCCCAGTATTGTAGTAAAGCCCCTCTGTGCAGCCCCAATATAGTATAGACTGCTGTGTGCTGCCCCCAGAAATATATAGACCCCCTGAGTACTCCCCCATAAATATATAGATCTCCTGTGTGCTCCCCCAGAAGTATATAGACCCCCTGTGTGCTCCCCAGAAGTATATAGAACCCCTGTGTGCTCTCCCAGAAGTATATAGACCCCGTGTGCTCCCCCAGTTATATATATAAATCCCCTGTGTGCTGCCCCCAGTTATACATAGACCCCCTGTGTGCTCCTCCAGTTATATATAGACCCCTGTGTGCTCCTCCAGTTATATATAGACCCCTGTGTGCTCCCTAACCCTTCCCATATAACAGTAATTCTCCAAAACAGACAAAAAAAACCCACTTATACTCACCTGGGCCATGCGTCTTCTCTTCACTGCACTCTTGTGGCAGAGTTACCTGCGGTCACAAGAGGCCGCTCTCCCCATCGCATAACAGTGCACTAACACACCCCTGACCCTGCAGAGCATCACATAACAGTGCACCCACACACCCCTGACCCTGCAGAACATCTCATATCTATGCACCCACACACCCCTGACCTGCAGAACATCTCATATCTATGCACCTACACACCCCTGACCTGCAGAACATCTCACATCTATGCACCCACACACCCCTGACCTGCAGAACATCTCATATCTATGCACCCACACACCCCTGACCTGCAGAACATCTCACATCTATGCACCCACACACCCCTGACCTGCAGAACATCTCACATCTATGCACCCACACACCCCTGACCTGCAGAACATCTCACATCTATGCACCCACACACCCCTGACCTGCAGAACATCTCATATCTATGCACCCACACACCCCTGACCTGCAGAACATCTCACATCTATGCACCCACACACCCCTGACCTGCAGAACATCTCACATCTATGCACCCACACACCCCTGACCTGCAGAACATCTCATATCTATGCACCCACACACCCCTGACCTGCAGAACATCTCATATCTATGCACCCACACCCCTGACCTGCAGAACATCTCATATCTATGCACACCCCCCCCTGCAGAACATCTCATATCTATGCACACACACACACACACACCTGCAGAACATCTCATATCTATGCACACACACACCCCTGCAGAACATCTCATATCTATGCACACACACACCCCTGCAGAACATCTCATATTTATGCACCCACACACACCTGCAGAACATCTCATATCTATGCACACCCCCCCCTGCAGAACATCTCATATCTATGCACACACACACACACACACCTGCAGAACATCTCATATCTATGCACACACACACCCCTGCAGAACATCTCATATCTATGCACACACACACCCCTGCAGAACATCTCATATTTATGCACCCACACACACCTGCAGAACATCTCATATCTATGCACACCCCCCCCCCTCCCCCTCCCCCTCCCCCTCCCCCTCCCCCTCCCCCCTCCCCCCCCCCCCCCCTCCCCCTCCCGACCAGTGCCCTCAGTGTGGCTTACCTCCTGCTGATCTTATACACTGCCCTCACTGCCTCATAAACAGCCTAGGAAACTAGCTGCCTCATAGAGCCTAGCAAAGGAAGATAGCTCCTCCCACACTGGTCACATGGGCATGATGTCATCAAAGGTCCTTTACACCTCCTGGACACTATTCCTGCTGCTGTATGTAACAGTTACAGTGCAGGGCGGGCAGGGGGCGAGCGGGGGGGTAGGATGGATGGGTAAATAAATTACTTACCCATCCAGATGGCGCCCCCTGACGTTTGGCGCCCTAGGCCATCGCCTACCCCTGCCTACTCTTTGTCCCGGCCCTGCTACAAATGGACATTTCCCTGGAATCTGACCTGCACTGTAGACTATAAAATCACCCGTCACTTATCATTGTGGACCATGTAGAGGGCTTCAAGATAAATGTAGATAAGAGTATACAGAGTGTCACACAACACTATGTGCAATACAATAGGCTATATACACAAAAGTATATACATCACAGTTCACAGTGTTTGGTGGTGGCATATGTCTTGTGCTTCGCATGGGGGGCCCCGACTAGTTTTTTGCTATGGGGCCCTATGAATGCTAGCTACGCCCCTGGCTGGACAAGTTGGAGTTCGAGCAGCCATGGTGTTCCCAATGTCATAAGGAGATATAAGAAAAGAATGTTCCTGGCCCGGGGGGAGTCTGGTTACCACTCCCCTCAGAACAGTGAGTAAACTCATATATCTGAGAAGCTAAGGTCATTGATTGTTATTTATGATACCAGTATCCGCTCTCCATTTTCTTCTTTTGTGTGCAAATATCTCCAATACTAGGAGACCTTGAGCCTGTCCGGGAAGATTGCAGCGGATCTGCATGTGTAAACTGTTTTGGCCGTTTACATCTAGTGAGTGGTGAACATTTTCATCACTCACCAAGTGTAAGTTTTGATTGCTGACTTCTGAGATTCCTACTGGGAGAACAGTTCCGCTCCCGATTGTTACTATTATTTTTTCTGTGCATTTCAGATAATATTTATGGTAGTGGGGATGGAAAGAAAGAAAGGTGTAGTTGCAAGATGTACCATTGGATGACGTGGTTTGGGTTTAAAAAAAAAAAAAAAGATACGATAGTTCCAGCTAATCCAGTACAATTGACGGATGTATTTACCATTCAGAGCAGAGACATTGGAGACTTCTAAAATTGGAAATAAGGTTTATAAAAGTTAAGTGGCTTTTAAATTGGCCCAATAAACATATGCAGAAATGCTCGTCCTGCTGCGATCAACAGAATAAGAAGTAACATAAGTGTTACAAAAGAACATAACATAAGTGTTACAAAAAAATGATCCCTTACACAGCACTACAGACTGAAAGATAAAAAGGTTATAAGAGTCAGAATAATTTTATGCATGTTCCTTTTCTTATTTTTATTTTTTTTGTAGTAGTAGTTAAAGGAAACCTGTCACCCCCCTGACAGGCTCCCGACCCCCCCCCCCCCGTTAGATCCCCCTATACTTACCTCATCGCGCCGGGTCCCGCTTCCTGATGCGGTCGGGTCACGGAGATTTCAGCTGCCGAAGCCCGGCGCACGCGCTCACAGGAGGGTCCGATGCCCATAGAGAATGACGGAGCATCAGACTCCCCATTCATTCTCTATGAGCATCTGACTCTCCTGTAAGCGTGCGTGCCGGGCTTCGGGCGCTGAAATCTCAGTCACCCAACCGGCTCAGGAAGCGGGACCCGGCGTGATGAGGTATGTATAGGGGGATCTAACGGAGGGTCGGGAGCCTGTCACCCCGGCACAGGGGGTGACAGGTCCTCTTTAAATAAGATTAAACATATATACATTGGCTATGTTAGTAATCATATTGGGGGATATTTATTAAGTCCAGCGTTTTTTGCGGCAGACTAAAAGAGAACCTATCATCTAAATTTAACTGTCCCTGTTATAAAAGGTTATCTTTCCCTAAGTCTATATCTAAAGATACAGACTGCTTTTGCAGTCTGTAATCTTATACTTTACCTAATCCTTCGTAGCAGTGCAGTAAGGCCGGGCGCCGCCATCCTAATGACGTCACTTGCGTTCCAGCGGTGCGTTTCAGCGGTGAAACGAACCGCTGGAACGCAAGTGACATTATCAAGATGGCGCCCAGCCACACTGCACCGCTACAGAGGAGTAGGTAAAGTATAAGATACAGACTGCAAAAGCAGTCTGTATCTTCATAAATAGTCTTCATGAAGATACAGACTGCCTTTGCAGTCTGTATCTTATACTTTACCTACTTCTTCATAGCAACGCAATAAGGCCGGGCGCAATCTTGATTCTGTCCCTTGCGTTCAGACGGTGGAACGCACCACTGGAACGCAAGTGACGTCATCACCGCTATGAAGGATTAGGTAAAGTATAAGATACAGACTGCAAAGGCAGTCTGTATCTTCATAAATAGTCTTCATGAAGATACAGACTGCTTTTGCAGTCTGTATCTTATACTTTACCTACTCCTCTGTAGCGGTGCAGTAAGGCCGGGCGCCATCTTGATGACGTCACTTGCGTTCCAGCGGTGCGTTCCACCGTCGGATCGCAAGGGACGGAATCAAGATGGCGCCTGGTCTAGCTGGGCCGCTTCAAAGAAGTAGTTAAAGTATAAGATACAGACTGCAAAGGCAGTCTGTATCTTCATTACAAACTATTAGGGTAAGTTAGGACATACATACACAGCGATCACGCTGTGTATTGACAGAGCGGCAGGCAAAGGCTCATGGGAGCCCTTCCCACCACTCTGCATTCCGGGAGCTTCCTGTCTTGCGCTGGCTCTTTTGAAAAGAGAGACAGTGAATTAATTAGTGAATAAATCAAAAACGCAGCGAAAAAAAAAGAAAAGTATTTGCAAATTTTAATAAAATAAATAGTTACATTTAATTAGGGATTAAAAATTTTTTGAAATTGGTCCATGATTGGTTCTCTGTAAAAATGTCCCCGCAGCTCCGACAGTACAGAGATTTATGTAGAGGCACCCTGCTCTACATAAATCCTGTGCGCACCAGTGTGCGCGCCGAGGAAACCTGCGGCAGCTCAGAGGTGGTGTAGGTTTCCTGATCATTTTTTTGCGGAAAAAAAAAGATGTAGTAAGTGGACTCTGAGGCCGCGCCCCCTGTTCCGCCTCCTCCACACAACCTCTCCGCCCCCCTGGTGTACCAGGCGGAAAATGACCAGATGCGAATATTTATTAGCAAAACGTCACAAATTTATCATTTTTTGCTAAATAAATGTCCCCCATTGACTTGAGGAGTATAGATAACATATCTCACCACATGGCAAACGGCCATAATTCTGTAACACCATGTTCACATCTAATGGTTCTTTTTTTTTCCTCAGATGATTCTCTTTATGAGTCTCCGGAGCCTATCTTCACCAGCAATAATTCGGGCCTTAGTCTCAGGGTCCCCCACTCCAGCCTTGGTTTTCTTCTGTTTTGGACTATCATTGTGTTGTAGCTATTTGATGGCAATTGACATGACATCAGCACAGAGAAGAGGGAAGAAAAAGGAGCAGACCGACACCTGGAAATCTGGAATATTTGTATGAGACACAAGCAGGAAAGAAGTGAATTTCCCCTCGTGTGAAAAATCTTGATTTCTGCAGACATTGAAATGGGGGCAAAGCTTTGCTGATTAATTTGGGGCCCACAAGTGCAGGTTTGCTGGAGTTTGGAGCTTTCCAGTAACTTGCTTTTTACATTTTCAGACCAAATGTATAGTCTTTTTATTTTGTATTCTCAGTATGTTTCCTGCATTTGCACCAGTAGAACAACATAATTGTGGAGATTCTTTTCCAATATGTATGTAATGGGTTTCGGCCTACTCTGGCTATTCTGTCATCTGACACTTTCCATTCACCTGTCATGTTCCATCCCAATTTCTCTACACAGAGTTTTGATTCATATTGTGGAATATTTTGTGGATGTGTAAGGTGCAAATATGGAGGGACCAAGATTGGTTATCATGTCTCTGTCTCAAAGACAACATAAGGCAGCCAAAAGACCAATTGTTTGTCTTCTGTATTAGCTTTCTAGTGCTTCTTTTAACACAGAAAATCACACCGAAGACCCTTATAATGTAAATTTCCCTTGTAACAATTCAGTTCTCCATCATTCTGTTCTTTGTGGTAACATCACTGAACAGCTGGCGCTAAATAATTAACCTTCCTCTGAGAATCAGTTTATTAAGCTCTTAATCGATGAAATGTGCAATGTGAAGAGTATTGATCCAGACATCAGAGTATCACCGCCTCACTGTAGAGTATTTGTTCACAAGCACCTGTATACATTTGCAAGGATATTGACATCAGTATTGTAGCTGAAGGTTCACAAAGCATTCTGTAATTCTGGAACATAAGTACTTGTTACACACAGATTGCAGTACATTTTGGGAACACAGTAATTGCCTATTCTAGCAGGAGGGTGTCTTGTATATTATGTTTAATTCATTGCCATGAGATGTGAGTGAATGAACAATAGTCGTAACTGCAATGTATACAGCCATTACACATGGATATATATATATATATATATATATATATATATGTAATGGATATGTAATGTGTACAGCAATTACACTTGGATATATATATATATATATATATATATATATATATATATATATATATTTACCCTAATAGTAAACCTTTATGGTGCTGTAAAAATAAATGAATAAAAATATGGCTGCCTTTCAGCATAGTTAAAAGGGACATTGAGGAAATCAAAGTGTGGACATGGTGAGGACCTTTATGGCTGTAATGTTAATGTATCCACTAAGCCTCCGCTTTTAAGTGGTGGCATGTTAACAAAAAATTCTAACTTGCACTTAAGCTCTATGTGCTGGTCTGTCTTCTCCTGTCTTCTCTACTCTGTCAACTTTTTAATACAGCAAAAAATAAAACGTGGTGTTGTTTCTCAAGCTCCTAAGCTCCAGTGGCAAATAAAAACCTATACTTTGTCTGTTTTATTCTCCATATGTGATTCTCCCATCTCATCTCTCGGTATCTGTCTGCCTGCTATAGGTGCAAGTCTCAAACACTTCATCCATGTGTGTAAATAGAGCCAGCAGGTATACTGTAATTTTCTATGTATTGCTGACAATGAATTTTATGGAAGTTGTATGATTTATAGACTAGGAAGCAAAAACTTGCAATAAAATACATTTTATCCACTCTTGTTTTTCTCTGCTGCTGCCTTGGGTCATATATTTTTTGTAAAGATCTATAAAAATGAAATGGAATATTTAATTTTTTTCTTTACTTTCAGGGCTTTCTCTTTCCCACCTAGTGGGCAATTATATACTGCCATTTATGATCTTTAAAGCTTTGTGTTTGGGAAGTGTGAAATCATTTGAACAGCATCAGATGGTTGTGCTTTGTACATACTTTAAGGGGAGGAAACCTCACTATTATTTTATGCTAATTTTGCACATTAGAACTCAGTATGATTACCTAAGTTTACACAGTGCAGTGAGTAATTTTCCCAACCTGTTTTGAGTATTCCTAAAGTGCGACTGAGGTTGAGTTCATATCATGTTTGTGCATCTTGTTTTGTGCATCATTTTTTAAAAATCCCTTATAAGGAACCATGTCATGGCAGCCTGTCACTTAAGGACCCATGATGTACTGTACGCCAGAGGGTCAGACGGTTCCTCACCATTAATGACGGGCCGTGACATGATGGGTCATTAATGATGAGTTGCGGCATAAAAAAAAAAAAAACGACATAGCCCCTACCCCAATAAAAGTTTAAATTATCCCCCTTCCCATTTTATATATAAAATAAAGATAAATAAATAAACATAATATATATATATATATATATATATATATATATGTGTGTATAAAAGTGTGTGCAATTGCCCAATCTAATAAAATATAACAATAGTGTTTCCATACCGTGAACAGTGTAAACAAAAAAAGAAAAAGGATATGTCACATTATACTGTATATCAGAAAAAAATTATAAAACATCCCATCTACACAAATATGGTACCAATGAAAACTAGAGATCATGATGCAAAAAATAAAAACCCCAAACAGCCTTGTATGTTAAAAAAAAAAAAGCGTTTCGGCAAAAATTTTACTTTCCGTGGTCCATAAGTCAAAATCCACTGTGTTTTCAAGGAGTTAAAGATTTGTTTGTATCTTCCTATCCCTATTTTTTAAACTGACTCTTTTTTCTATATTTGGCCTTTTCAGGCTAGGTTCACACTAGAAAACTAGTACTAGAGAAGAATAGTAGATGCTTGGAACAAACTCCCAGCAGATATGATTGGTCAGTCTAGAGTAACATGATCTGAATAACATGGACACTCTCCATTATAAGCATGAACCCAGTAGTCCTGGATATTCATAAGAAGAAAACAATGCCCACTAGTTGCTGATTGGCAGTTATCTATCCATTCTGTTCATAGGCAGTCAACTGTCAATCAGCAGCTGGGGGGCTGGGAGAGAGGGGTGTGGCAAGAATCCTATTCTCCTGCATATTAGGAGAATGGCTGAACAGAATGATGTAAGTAATAGGCTATGTTCACACATCAAAATTAATAAAAAGGCAGCCGATTTTCATATTTAAAAAAACGGCCGTTTTTGCCGCGATTTAACTCACTGCAATGGCAATGCATTGAAGTCAATGGGAAGACGGACGTCCAATGCACACAGTGTATTGAATAACAGACATTTTTGCCGTGGACGTCATTATTTTCGGAAGTCTTTTGCAAACAGCGGACTTAGTAGTTCACACACAGTTTTCCTTTTTCCACCGTTCTTTCTCCGTCTTTACTATTAAATTCAATGGACTTTTCAATTAAGACACACCCAAGGTTCAATTAGTAATCCCAAACTAAAATAATGTGAAAACACCAGTCATTCCACTAAGCGGAGGCCAGGCTGCTAAATAACATCCGTTATTTTAGCCTCAAAATAATGTCCGTCATTTTAAACGGAGCTGAAAAAACTTTATGTGAACATAGCTATACACCGATCTGTTCAGCATTTATGTCACTAGTTTATTCTACCCTAATTAAAGCAGCATACACCTAGTGATAGATTCTCTTTAACCCCTTAGCGTCCCATGACGTATCTGATCCCAGCTCAGCAATAGATTGCACTGGCCTGCAGCAGGCCAGAGCAATCTATCACCGATATAACTGATCTTTGCGGTGTATATACACAGCATTGATCTCTATGAGAGATCAGTGCTGTGTATATAGAAGTCCCCTAGGGGGACTTCTAGTTAATGTAAAAAAAGTGAAAAAGTGTTTTTATTAATAAAAAAAATCCCCTCCCCTAATAAAAGTCCAATTCATCCCCCTTTTCCAATTTTATAAATATAAATAAGTAAATAAATAAACAAATAAACATATTTGGTATCGCCGCGTGCGTAATTGCCCGAACTATTAAATTATCACATTCCTAATCTTGCACGGTAAACGGCATAAGCCATAAAAATTCCGAAGTGCTAAATTGTGTATTTTTGGTCGCATCAAATCCAGAAAAAATGTAATATAAAGTGATCAAAAAGTCGCATATACGCAATCAAGGTACCGTTAGAAAGTACAGATCATTGTGCAAAAAATGACACCTCACACAGCCCCACAGACCAAAAAATAGCAGCCGGAAGTAAACGAGTGCCTATCTCATGGATCTCTGCAGCATATCTATGCTGCAGAGATCTCTATGAGAGATCAAAGCACTTATACTAGAAGTCCCCCAGGGGGGCTTCTAGTATAAGTGTAAAAGTTAAAAAAAAAGTGTTGTTGTTAATAAAAATCCCCCTCCCCTAATAAAAGTCTGAATCACCCCCCTTTTCCCAGGTTATAAATAAAAGTAAATAAATAAATAAACAAACATGTTTGCTATCGCCGCGTGCGTAATCGCCCGAACTATTAATTAATCACATTCCTGATCTTGCACGGTAAACGGCGTCAGCGCAAAACAATCCCAAAGTGCAAAATTGCACATTTTTGTTTGCATCAAATCCAGAAAAAATGTAATAAAAACCTATCAAAAAGTCTCATATGTGCAATCAAGGTACCGATAGAAAGAACACATCATGGCGCAAAAAATGACACCTCATACAGCCCCATAGACCAAAGGATAATCAGCCCATCAGATACAATATAAGTTATACATTTTATATATCGTTTTAATCTTAACGACTTGAGGAACATGCATAACAAGTCAGTTTTACCCCAGGGTGAATGGCGTAAAAACACATACCCCCCAAATAAAAGAAAAGCGTTTTTTTTTTTTTTTTTTTCAATTTCCCCACACTTTGAATTTTTTTCTGGTTTCGCAGTGTACATTATGCAAAAATTCAGTTTGTCATTGCAAAGCACAATTAGTGACGCAAAAAATAAGGGCTCATGTGGGTCTCTAGGTGGAAAAATGCAAGTGATATGGCCTTTTAAGCACAAGGAGGAAAAAACGAAAACGCAAAAACGAAAATTAGCCTGGTCCCGAAGGGGTTAAATGTGCTTTAATTTAAAGGAACAAAATGGTAACATGCATTCTCCATACTATGCTTAGTACAGGGACTAAGGGGCCAGTGCATAATGTAAGGACTCATGCATCATCATTTGTGGCCCTGCTCTAGATATAACAGTGTGTCAGTCTTGACAAGAATGTTCCTTTGAGTGGTAAAAAGTTCAAAAATGTTATCGATAAACTACCTTATAATAGGTTTGTATGAAATAAAGGTAAGGGAAGGTCATATCAATGTATAGTAAACTATCAGACTTATGGTGGTTAGATTTATTTTAAATACCTGTAAATGACTGGTAACTCCTTTACTCTGTGAAATCTTTGGAAATTCATAAAAGACCGAATGAATTCTATACACATAAAAATGACCTAGGTGTTTTTCTCAAAAGAAAGGGTTTAAGCTAATGGTATTTGTCTTTACTGCCAAAACCAGCACTTTATAGCATAAATTCCTAGCAATCAAAGTAAGCTAGGAGAAAATGGTAGCTTTGCATTAAACAAGCTCAGGGCCAATGTCAAGCACTTGGCAGCAACAGAGATCCACAGGAGAACATTTAGATGTTTTCCTCTGCAATTTATCTGTTGATATTCTGAAGGTAAAAATACACACCCAAGAAAGCAGATCTCCACAGACCATATTATATGATTGCTGGTTACAAAAATATATAAATAACTATATAAAAATTCACTGTCTGCATGAAAGAAGCAACGATATTGTAACTATGTATTCATTTAGAAACATATACATAGATGTGAAGGTCATATCGTATTTGTAGTAATTTCAAAGCCTTTTCCAGAAACATCATGCTCTGCACCTGATGGCCAGCAACATTTGGCTAACCTTTGAGTACTACTACTCCTATTATAGCACAATGAAACGTTTTATCAGTCAGCATAAAGACCCAGTGTGATTGGTAACTTGACATGTCTGATTGCAAATAAGAAGTTATTATACATGACAGTAACACTTTAAAGTGAATATATCAGCACTGGTGCTGATATAAGTTTTATTATACTCACTGACCAACACAACTGTACTGATTCCAGAGGTGCCATTGTGGCTTTCATCTCAGAGAAGTTTGAAGAAGGCAGAGTTTGGAAGGATTTGAGAGGAAGAGTAGTCAGAGTAATTTAAAGGTGGACAAAGGGGAGGCAATAAAGAAAGTAGAAAAAAAATAAATCTGACCAAAATATATAACGCTGAACAATATTAGTAATTTTCACTGTATTATATAAGAATAGAATGATTTCATAATTTGAATGCATGGTTACTTGGGGTGAACAGTACAAAGTCCTGTGAAATCTTTAGGTTGCTTTAAAACCCAGATTAATAAGAACCAATCAGCAAACTTGTATAGAGTATAGATCTATTGTGCAGCTCCACCAGCTTACCATCCGCATCTGCAGCAGTAGCTTTCCAAAGGGAAAAATATGTTTTATTACGCAGCACGAGGCCGTGAGAGGGGCAGCAACTAATCTCTGGGTGGGTAGACGTCTGTGACTAGTCGCGGCTCTAAGCCTGTCAGCTCGTAGTGCAGGGATGATTGAGAGATCCATTAGTGACCTCTCTGCCTGTCAATCATCCCCGCATTCCATGCTGACAGACAGAAAGCCATGACTAGTCACGGGTTTCTCCCCTCCCAGATGACTAGTTGCCACCCCTCTCCAGGACTAACGCGGTGTAATAAAACCTTTTTTTTAAAGCTGCAAATGCGGCTGATATGCTTGGGCAGCTGCACAGTAGATCTATAGTGTACAGATGGGAACTAGATTAGTACAATTGTGATGATTTGTTTCCTTTAACCCCTTAACGACATAGGGCATACATTTACGCTCCCGCTGGCTGGGCCTTGGTGCAAACAGGCGTAAATGTACACCCCGCTGGGATACCGGGCTCAGGAGCTGAGCTCGCTCCATAACAGGTGAGGACCACCTGCGACCGTGGCATTTAAGTGTGAGTGACAGGAGCATCTCCTGTCACTTACTGATCAGAACCCCCGCAGCGTGTCTGCGGGGGTCTCGATCATATGGCCTGACTGACGGAGGTATACTCCTTACCTCTGTGCAGTCTGATCTTCTGATAGAGTGTGCCACAGGCCACAGGCAGGAAGATCGCAGATTATACTGATCCCTGCTATGCTATGGCATAGCAGTCATCAGTGTGAGAAATTTAATGTATTAATGTAAAAGTCCCCTAAGGGGACTATAAAAGTGTAAAAAGAAAAAAAATCAATAAAAGTTTTAAAAAATGTCCCGAAGCCCCTCCCCCAATAAAAGTGAAAATCACCCCCCTTACCAATTTATATATAAAAAACATAAAAATAATAAAGTTAATTAACATAATATATACCATAGCGTGCAACAATATTATTCCTGCAAGGTGAACGGTGTGAAAAAAAAGCGGTAAAAAATTGAGAGATTGCTTTTTTTAAATTACGTTTTATAGATAAAAAATAATAATAAAAAGCGATCGATCTAGCAACAGATCTAGAAAAATAAAATTATTAATAAAAACTAGAGATCATAGAGCAAAAAATGACACCCCATAGGACCCGTGGGTAAAAAAATAGAAGCGCTATAAGAGTCACTATAGGGCCATTTTAAATATACCCATTTGCAAAAAAAAGTTTAGCTGCTAATAAAAATAGTAAAACATTAGAAAACCTAGTAAACATGTATATCGCTGTGTTCAGATAGACCTATAGAATAAAGAAAAATTTCAGTTTTACCTTAAAGTGCATTATGTAAACATGACCTCCCCTCCCCCCCCCCAAAAAAAAAAAAAAGGAATTGCATCTTTTTACCCAAATTCACCCCATAAATGATATTTTGGGGGGTTCTGTCATTAATTTTATGGCAGATTGAAAGATGCCGTTACAAAGTACACCTGTTTCTGAAAAAACAAGCCCCCACATGGCCCTGTAGGTAGAAAAATAAAAGAGTTATGGGTCTTAGAAGGTGAAGAGGAAAAAACTAAAACGCAAAAACGACGATTGGCCTGGTCCTTAAGGCCATTTCAGGCCCAGTCCTTCAGGGGTTAAAGCTAGGCAAAATCATTATTTTCCAGCTATTAAACAAGATAGGTATTTCAAGAAGGGTTTCCTTCAAGAAGAAAGTTATTTGGAAACATGGGGGGAGATTTATCAAAGGGTGTAAAATTTAGACTGGTGCAAACTGCCCATAGCAACCAATCACAGCTCAGCTTTCCTTTCACCAGAGCTGGAAGCTGAGCTGTGATTGGCTGCTGTGGCCAGTTTGCACCAGTCTAAATTTTACACCCTTTGATAAATCCTCCCCAAGATGTTTGAGAGGCAGAAGTATATTTAGAGTGGACAGAAGAGTCAGGAGAATAGAAAAGAGAAAAAAGCTCTAAACTCTAAACCAGTGTTTCCCAACCTTTCCCACCTTAGGTACCCCTACCAAATAATTTTTCTCCACCTATAGGGTGCGTTCACACTACAGAATATACACAGAATTTTGAGCAGATTCCACATCCAAATGCAAACAGAATTTGCTCAAAATTCAGCCAGTAAAAACGTAACATTTCATTTTTCTATTTTGTTGAATGGGCTTTTCGTTTATCCGTTCACACTGCAGAATTTCCGCCAGGAAAATTCCGACGCGGATCTGTGTTCCGCCCAAAGAATTGACGTGTCAATTCTTTGGTTGGATTCCGCTAGAGAAATCCTATAGAAGTCAATGGGGCTTGAATTCTGCTTGAAATTCTGCTTGCATTCTGCTTAAATTCTGCTCATATTCTGCCAGAGATAAATAGGCGAGGAATTTCAAGCAGAAAACTTTCCTATTTAATTCCCCAAGTTTGGTTGCTTGGGGTAGGTAGGTATGCCCCCCTCTAATAATTAGATAGGTTGCTCAAGAAGGTAGTTGTTCTTATTAGGTAGGTGCACCTCTGAATGTAGGTGCAACCAGCATATACTTTCCCCAAATAAGCTGGCTCCCCCCCAAGTTTCCCCCAGTATGCTAACTTCCCCTGTAGGTAGTTACTGCTGTATGTAGTTTCCTCCAGTAGATGATTTGACCCCTGTATCCTGTATGTAGCATACCATGTAGGTATTTTCCCCCTGTAGATAGAACCAGGGCTCTGGAGTCGGTAAGCCGCAGCTCCGACTCCGACTCCTGAATATTATCAGGACCGACTCCAGCTCTTTCATAAATGGCCGGTCATATACCAGGGCAGTTATTTATCACACTGGCTTAGCAGCTTCTCCCTAATGTCCTACATGATCCTGGGGTGATTTCTGGGGAAATAAGGAAAGATATAAAGCAGCTTCTCCTGTGTGTGCAGTGGATGCAGCCAGTCTCCAGCCTCCATTTCCTGAACAACTCACAACTAGACTAGAAGGAGCAGGTGGTCTTTTAGTTTCTAACTAAATATTTACCATACACATAAAAACACTGCTAACAATGCCAGATAGCTGTAATATAGAGATATAGCCATAGTGATATAGAGGGGGTCACACAGTAATATAGAGGGGTCACACATAGTGATATAGAGAAGTGACACATAGTGATATAGAGGGATCAGTCATAGTGATATAGAGGGGTCACTGTGGGTGTGGGGGCACGCCATAGCGCACACACACACACACACACACACACACACAACCTGCTGCAGCCATAGCACACACTCACAGCTTGCTGCAGCCATAGCACACATACACGCAGCCTGCTGCAGCCATAGCATACACACACACACACACACACACACACACACAGAGCCTGCTACAGCCATAGCATACACACACAGCCTGCTGCAGCCATAGTACATACACACATACACAGCCTGCTGCAGCCATAGCATACTGTACACACACGCACACACACAGCCGGCTGCAGCCATAGCATACACAAAGCCTGCTGCAGTCTTAGCACACACTTACACAGTCTGCTGCAGCCATAGCATACACAAACAGCCTGCTGCAGCCATAGCATACACACACAGCCTGGTGCAGCCATAGCACACACTCACACAGCCTGCTGCAGCAATAGCACACATACACATAGCCTGCTGCAGCCACAGCATACACACACAGCCTGCTGCAGTCATAGTACATACACACACACACACACACACCCTGCTGCAGCCATAGCATACACACACAGCCTGTTGCAGCCATAGCATACACACGCAGCCTGTTGCAGCCATAGAACACTGAAAAAAAAATCATAAAAGAAAACAGCACATGTCTCCCCCCACACAATGGACTCTTCCAGCTCAGAAACAAACTGCCAAATAGTGACTGACAACTTTTCCCCGACCACCCTTATCTAACAGGGCCAGTGTCCTATTAGAATGTTGCTCATGATCAAAACTTATAAAATTCATATCAAAACTCAATTCTAAATTGTTCTAAGATTTTTTTTAAAGCTGGAGTCGGAGTCGGTAATTTTTTTCCGACTCCAGCCAAAACTAGCTCCGACTCCAACTCCTTGACTCCGACTCCACAGCCCTGGATAGAACCCCTCTGAATATAGTTTGCCACCATGCCCTTTGGAATGCTGCAGCACACCTCATAGGTTCTTGCAGCTATAGAATACTTAATATTGTAATAAACAAGTGGAAACACAGAACAATCATGCTGAAAATTTAATAGAAAATTTCCACATTCCATAACACCACTGAAGCACCATATACTGCCATGTAATGCAGATAATATCCCAGAGCAGCACAAAACCAGCACCAAAGTGCAGAAATACGTACATGCTTCTTCATATGTAGTAAACCAACACTGGAGTGCAGAATTGCTAAACTTCTCTAACAGTAACAAAGCAACCCCACACTGGAGCAATAAATAACCAGGGCCAATAATAACACTAAAAGGGACAAATAATACTGTCACTACAACCTAACCACATATTTTCTTTGCCTAATTATTGAATAACACCACCATATTGTTATTGAATAAACCACTTTTTACAAACCAACATTATCCCAATACAGTCAAAACAGTAGGAAGTAAATACAGTGCAGTTACATCTAGTGACTCACAGGTGATGTCTTCTCTGGTCACAGTCTTCTGCCATATGCCAGAGAGCTTGTGCGGTGATGTGGGAGCTCTGTGGGTGTAGGGTCACTTGGGCACTTGTCACGGTGGCCAGGAGTGGTGTTGGAACCCACCCCTGGACAAACGGGCACCGTGCTCAAGGTTTGGGTAGCCCAAGTGTGAACTGGTATGTAGGTGCAATAAAGGATACTCACAACATATGTAACAAACTTCACATGGGACTGCATAGGACTGGTCGCAGATACAGAGGTAAAACACAAGATGACAACCATGTCATGGCACCCTGGCATCTTGTCCCTTCTTAGTTATATAGTTAGCCTATTACCGGATAGTGTTGAACCAGAAGAAGGCAAAAACCCTGTGAGATAAAACCAATTTCCTCATTTTAGGGATAAAATTTCTTACTGACTCCAAATCTGGCAAGCAGAATAAATCCCTGGATAAAGACCGTTGAATCTAGCGACTATAACGTGTAATGTTATTATACTCCAGAAATTCAGCTAGGTCCCCTTTGAACTCTTTTATTCTCAGACAAAAAAGTTCTGTAGTCTAACTGCTCTTACAGTAAAGAATCCCTTTGTCTGCCAGTGTAGATTCCCCCCCCTCTAGATATTGGGGATGTTCCTTTGTTATAGATATTGTCTTGGGTATAAATAGATCCTGTGAAAGATCTTTGTACTGACCTCAATATACACTGCTCAAAAAAAAATAATGGGAACACTCTAGAGATTAGCGAACTGGGTCCTTGTTCAAATCCATCCGAACCCGAACGATCGGCGTTTGATTAGCTGGGGCTGCTGAACTTGGATAAAGCTCTAAGGTTGTCTGGAAAACATGGATACAGCCAATTACTATATCCATGTTTTCCACATAGCCTTAGGGCTTTATCCAACTTCAGCAGCCACTGCTAATCAAATGCCGAAAGTTCGGGTTCGGATCGACTCGAGCATGCTCAAGGTTTGCTCATCTCTAGAACACTCAAATAATACATCCTAGATCTGAATGAATGAAATATTCTCATTAAATACTTTGTTCTGTACAAAGTTGAATGTGCTGACAACAAAATCACACAAAAATCAAAGGAATTCACATTTATTAACCAATGGAGGCCTGGATTTGGAGACACACACAAAATTAAAGTGGAAAAACACTACAGGCTGATCCAACTTTGATGTAATGTCCTTAAAACAAGTCAAAATGAGGCTCAGTATTGTGTGTGGCCTCCACATGCCTGTATGACCTCCCTACTATGCCTGGGCATAGAAATCATCTCCATATGTTTATTCAAATAGCAACATGCTCTGGATTTTTTTTTATTGTAAAAATCCCTTAAAAAACTTTTTTTCAGCCCAAATAAAAGCCTCTGCAAACGAAAAGACAAGAAAAGAAAAGGAAAGAAAAGAAAAAACTATGTGAAGCAGGCCTAAAGATCATGACTGCATCAGTGTGCTATACCTTTCTTCTTTCTGGGATACTTAGCTAGGTTACAGAGGACCATATGTCCATGCATTGGATTGGGCCTGTTTCCTACCATGAGCCTTCATCATACATGTTCTTAAATATATTCTCCTAATAATAAATGATCTGTGACTGACAAAATTTCTTACCAAGATAAAAATAAATGACACTAGCTTTAGTAAAAAATACAGAAAGTTCCAATCTCCATTATAATCCACTTTGCCTTGTCAGTTGCTATTAACGCTGAATATGAAAGCCTCCATTACTTCTGTATTGTAGACCTATGACTTGATTTAAAACTCCTAATTAGTTTTTCTGTACAATTAAAAGGAAAACACATGTATTTGTCATTTCTTATTTTCATGTTCACCACTCCTAACACATGACATATTACAGACTTACATTTCCTTAGTACACCACAATATTATAACTATATTAGAATATTTAAGAAATTAGCTTTTTAGGATTTTCATAGCATTCAGTAACTAATACAAATAGGAAATATACAAGAATGCAATGTGCTATTTATTCATGCACAGTATGGAATAATTGTAAATTCAAAAATAACTTGATCTGACCTATAACAAAATATTGTAATTGACTGTAAATGATAATAGTGTTTCATGCCCATGTAAAAGAACTAGACTTCAAGCCGTATGCACTTCTAAAGGACATCAATTTCCAAGGTGAATTCCTTATAAGGGCCAGACTGGAACTAAAAAAAAAAATCCTTGGCATACAAACCCCACCAGCACATATATTAAAGTGACTCTGTACCCACAATCTGCCCCCCCCCCCCCCCAAACTGCTTGTACTGTCAGATAGCTGCTTTTAATCAAAATCTGTCTTAGGGTCTGTTCTGCAGGTGATGCAGTTATTGTCCTATAAAAAAAACTTGTACTCTTTCTTGTACAAGTGTCATACTGACATGGCCTTGAGTGTCTGTTTCCTAGGCCTGTGACGCCTCTCTGTCCTTCCTTCCCACCCTCTCTTTATCATTAGGAATGCCCCTGCAAGGATTTTTTCCTATTCATAACTTCTCTAAACACTACACACGTGCCTTAACGATTCAACACATGTACACCGCTTAGATAGGTGTTGAATAGGAGAAATCCTGACTAGCTGTATTCCTAAAGATGAGGAGAGTGGGAGGAGGAACGGAGAGGTGTTACAGGCCTAGGCACAGACACTCTAGGCCACGCCAATTTGACACAGGACTGCAAGTTTAAAAGTTGTTTTTTAGGACAATAACTGCATCACCTGCCGAACAGACCCCAGGACAGATCTTGGATTAAAAGCAGCTTTAACAACTCTCTTTGTAAAATTTCTCCCTAGTTAATCCTTTCTTCTCTTTACTCTCAAGTGTCTCTCAAAAGCACACCTGACATTAAATAAAACTTTTGACATGTCACGGAGACATGTGTCAGACATGCAGTGAGCTGTTGCACTTTTCTGTTATTGTGTCTCTATACCTACCATGACAGCGTGCATCTGCATAGCATGAGCAGTGATATTGGATGTGTTGGCCTTTTTTTTATATGTCTGTGTTGTGTGCCAGCACGGGTGTTCCACTAAGTTTCTATGTACCTGGGCAAAGTAACTCAGGTTCTCACAAAGGGGATGAAGAAAAAGTGTATTATGTGTTTTTCCCCACTAGGTGTCACTGCTGTATTCACTGTATATTTTGTATAATGAACAGCTGAAGGAAGCATTGGGTTAACTGTTATTGTCACGTGTTTATTCTTCTCCTATCACAGGTGCAGGCCTGTTTACCTCACTTTTCTATTCTATCACCTCTATTCTGTCTCTTACACAGCCCCACTAATCCCTCACTAGCTAAGGTAACCCTATAAAATGGAGCTTGTTCATGGTGGTAGGGTCTTCTTTAGTCAGTAGAGGCGGAGAGAGCAAGAGACAGAGCACAGTTCCTGCTGCAGTGAAGCCAGAGCCTGGCTTAAGCCAGGACCCTTGTCAGGGACCAAGAGACTTATTATATTTCTTATGCAAGTAACTATGACTAACATGCAGTTCTAGATCCCTCAGAATCTCTATTCATACAAAGGACATATGCTGTTTGTGTCACTAGCATACCTACTACTAGAGATGAGCAAAGCAAGTGCGGCGAATAAAAATTAGTTGTGAATCATTCCGTCAATCCGCTTCATTCTGCGAAGCAAATTTCTGCCAATTCGTTAAGGAAATTTGCCAAAAAAAAAGAAAAAGAAAAAAAAAAAATCGGCCACACAGGCAGTCTGTAGTGTCACTGGGCGGGAGAAAGAGATGAACCATAATCCCTAGCGCTTATCCAATCAGCTGCAGGCCTCTCTGTTATGTCAGCAACTCCCCCTCTATATAAGGTGGTTCGTTTGCGTTGGTGACTTGTTGGTTATGTGTGGAGCAGAGAGCAGGATGGTAGCAGGCTGTTAGAGCAGGAAAAGTAGAGACTAACAGAGTGATTTAGGGACAGAGAGGAAAGGGCAGGAGGGCTGATTGTGGGGGATTGTTTGTTGCAGCTGCCAACCAAGTGTCAAGTTTACCAACTAACTGGGTGCCTATAGGAATTCGCAGGGACCAGTGAAGACAGGGTCCATATTATTCGCTCACTGGGCACAGTAAACTCCTATTGAGTTATTGGAGTGTGTGCCTTACATATTCAGTGGTTGCACTCCACTCCTACTGTGTTATACAAGTTTGGTGTCATTAGATTGAATGATTGACAGGCTGATTGAAATTTTGTTTTTAAAAAAGTGATTTTCCAATTTTTTACACTTTCACAAAACATGCGTCAACAAATTTGGCCTTCTGTAATAGTCCCAGTACTGTAGCCACTATAGTTTGGCTGTTTTATTGAAATTCGTTAAGATTCTATTCGCGAAGATTTACAAATTTTACCCAAAATTCATGAAGCTCGCGAAATGAATTTCTGGCTGCTTCGCTCATCTCTACCCACTACATACTATAACATGCCCATTACATACCACATGTGCCTCTAACATATTCAATACATAGTACATGTGCCGCTAATTTACCCACTACATACTACATATGTCTCTAACATAGCCACTACATACTGCATGTGCCATTAACAATACCCACTACATACCGCATGCGCCATTAACAATACCCACTACATACCACTTGTACCCCTAACACACCCACTATATACTGCATACACTACCGTTCAAAAGTTTGGGGTCAACCAAACAATTTTGTGTTTTCCATGAAAAGTCACACTTCTTCACCACCATACGTTGTGAAATGAATAGAGTCATATAGAGTCAAGACATTGACAAGGTTAGAAATAATGATTTGTATTTGAAATAACATTGTTTTTACATAAAACTTTGCTTGCTTTGCTTAGTCAAAGAATCCTCCTTTTGCAGCAATTACAGCATTGCACACCTTTGGCATTCTAGCTATTAATCTGTTGAGGTAAGTTGGAGAAATTGCACCCCACGCTTCTAGAAGCAGCTCCCACAAGTTGGATTGGTTGGATGGGCACTTCTGGCGTACTATACGGTCAAGCTGCTCCCACAACAGCTTAATGGGGTTCAGATCTGGTGACTGCGCTGGCCACTCCATTACCCATAGAATACCAGCTGCCTGCTTCTGCTGTAAATAGTTCTTGCACAATTTGGAGATGTGTTTAGGGTCATTGTCCTGTTGTAGGATGAAATTGGCTTCAATCAAGCGCTGTCCACTGGGTATGGCATGGCGTTGCAAAATTGAGTGATAGCCTTACTTATTCAGAATCCCTTTTACCCTGTAAAAATCTCCCACCTTACCAGCACCAAAGCAACCCCAGACCATCACATTACCTCCACCATGCTTAATAGATGGCGTCAGGCATTCTTCCAGCATCTTTTCATTTGTTCTGCGTCTCACAAACGTTCTTCCTTCCTTCCAAACACCTCAAACTTGGATTCATCCGTCCACAACACTTTTTTCCAGTCTTCCTCTGTCCAATGTCTGTGTTCTTTTGCCCATCTTAATCTTTTTCTTTTATTGGCCAGTCTCAGATATGGCTTTTTCTTTGCCACTCTGCCCTGAAGCCCAAAATCCTGCAGCCGCCTCTTCACTGTAGATGTTGACACTGGTGTTTTGCGGGTACTATTTAATGAAGATGCCAGTTGGGCACCTGTGAGGCGTCTGTTTCTCAAACTAGAGACTCTAATGTGCTTATCTTCTTGCTTAGTTGTGCAACGCGGCCTCCCACTTCTTTTTCTACTCTGGTTAGAGCCTGTTTGTGCTGTCCTCTGAAGGGAGTAGTACACACCGTTGTAGGAAATCTTCAATTTCTTAGCAATTTCTCGCATGGAATAGCCTTCATTTCTAAGAACAAGAATAGACTGTCGAGTTTCAGATAAAATTTCTCTTTTTCTGGCCATTTTGAGCGTTTAATTGACCCCACAAATGTGATGCTCCAGAAACACAATCTGCTCAAAGGAAGGTCAGTTTTGTAGCTTCTGTAACGAGCTAGACAGTTTTCAGATGTGTGAACATGATTGCACAAGGGTTTTCTAATCATCAATTAGCCTTCTGAGCCAGTGAGCAAACACATTGTACCATTAGAACACTGAAGTGATAGTTGCTGGAAATGGGCCTCTATACACCTATGTAGATATTGCACCAAAAACCAGACATTTGCAGCTAGAATAGTCTTTTACCACATTAGCAATGTATAGAGTGTATTTCTTTAAAGTTAGGACTAGTTTAACCCTTTAAGGACAGAGCAAATTTCGATTTTTGCGTTTTCGGTTTTTCCTCCTTGTGCATAAAAGGCCATAGCACTTGCATTTTTCCACCTAGAGACCCACATGAGCCCTTATTTTTTGCGTCACTAATTGTACTTTGCAATGACAGGCTGAATTTTTGCATAAAGTACACTGCGAAACCAGAAAAAAATTCCAAGTGTGGTGAAATAAAAAAAAAAAAACGCATTTTGTTTATTTGGGGGAAATGTGTTTTTACGCCATTCGCCCTGGGGTAAAACTGACTTGTTATATATGTTCCTCAAGTCATTACGATTAAAACGATATGTAACATGTATAACTTATATTGTATCGGATGGCCTGTAAAAAATTTAAACCATTGTCAACAAATATACAACACTTAAAACCGCTCCATTCCCAGGCTTATAGCGCTTTTATCCTTTCGTCTATGGGGCTGTGTCAGGTGTCATTTTTTGCGCCATGACATGTTCTTTCTATCGGTACCTTGATTGCGCATATACGACTTTTTGATCGCTTTTTATTACAATTTTTCTGGATTTGATGCGACCAAAAATGCGCAATTTTGCACTTTGGGATTTTTTTGCGCTGACGCCATTTACCGTGCGAGATCAGGAATGTGATTAATTAATAGTTCGGGCGATTACGCACGCGGCGATAGCAAACATGTTTATTTATTTATTTACTTTTATTTATAACCTGGGAAAAGGGGGGTGATTCAGACTTTTATTAGGGGAGGGGGATTTTTACTAATAATGACATTTTTTTTTTTACTTTAACACTTATACTAGAAGCCCCCCTGGAGGACTTCTAGTATAAGTGCTTTGATCTCTCATTGAGATCTCTGCAGCATAGATATGCTGCAGAGATCCATGAGATAGGCACTCGTTTACTTCCGGCTGCTGCAGCCGGAAGTAAACGAGTGCTGAGCCGGGGACGGCGCCATCTTGGAGCGGTCCCCGGCCGGCTTAATTTACGGAGATCGCTCCTCCGGGACAACATCCCGGAGGAGCGATCTCCCCACTAGACACCAGGGATGACGCTGCGTCCGGTAATCGGATGCAGCTGTCAACTTTGACAGCTACATCCGATTACTGTATTAGCGGGCACGGCGATCGGACCGTGCCCGCTAATACCTACGGTCCCGGGCTACACGCGGCACCCGGGACCGGCGCGGTCCAGAGCGGGGCCGCCGCGCGGCCCCGCTCTGAACTCCCTTACCCGCATCAGGGCGTAAATTTACGCCCGATGTCGTTAAGGGGTTAAAGTTATCTTCATTGAAAAGTACAGTGCTTTTCCTTCAAAAATAAGGACATTTCAATGTGACCCCAAACTTTTGAACGGTAGTGTATGTCTCTAACAAAGCCACTACATACCACATGTTGCATTAACAATACCCGCTACATACATGTGCCCCTAATATACCCACTACATAGTGCTTATGTCTCTAACATAGCCACTACATACCGCATTTGCCATTAACAATACCCACTACACACCACATGTGCCCCTAACTAACCCACTATGACCTGCATGTGCCATTAACATACCCGCTACATACCGCATATGCCATTAACATACCCTCTACGTACCGCATGTGCCACTAATATACCACATATGCTACTAATATACCTGCCACATGTGCCACTAACATATCCACTACATACCATATGTGGCACTAATATACCCATTACATACTGCATGTGCCACTAACATCCCGACTATATACCACATATTCCACGAGTATACTCACCACATACCACATGCCACTAACATACCCACTACATACCACATTTACCACTAACATATACAGATCAGCACTCCAACCAAAAATTGAAAACGTTTAAAAGCAGTCCTTTATTTTATCTTGGTTAAAAGTTTTTTACTCCCCATGGAAGAACCATACCTACACGTTTTGCACTCTCAGTGCTTAATCATGGTATGCTCCATACTTCTCACAACATGCGTTTAAAAGAAATCCCCTCACTTACCCATCATGCCTTGCACCTCTTCGTGCAACAATGAAATCACATGATAAGACAATGTCACATGATCAATGGTGCATACAAAACACATCTAGACATATAGACGCATGTCTAGACATCTAGACATAGCAAGTCATTTTTATAGTTCAATCCGTGTGGATAACGAGTTTTCAACCTGAAAATGTGTTCCGCTTCTGCGTGTAATAATTTTTCCTTCCAGTCTCCACCCCATTTTTTTTTTCCTTTTTTAAAACCATAGAAATGCAAACTGGTGACATCTCCACCATGCACATCTGTGAAGTGTTTCGCAGCCCACGAAGGCTTTGTGAATCCTACTTTTGTGCTTCTGCTAGGTGCTCACTTATCCAAGTCTTCAGTTTTCGGTTTGTACAACCCACATAGTTGAGATCGCATTGTGCGGAGTATCGAGATGCCCTGTGTGCACATACGCCAAGAAAACTAAATAATATATGAACAGTAATAAAACTGAAGAGTACAACAGTTCATTAAAGGACAACTGAAAAAAAAACATGAAAACACAGACACACACAGAGATCATACTCACCATCCTTCCGGTGACGGTCGGCACTTAAATCCCCTACCGCTCGCGACTCCGTCAGCTCCGGCTCCGGTCTTTAGAACTCCCTCACTTCCGAGTCTGTGTGAATGGGAGAGAAAAGGCTGCCGAAGCGCATGCGCATCGGCAGCCTTTTCATTGGCTGGAGCGCATCACATGGCTTCCAGCAAGCTCAGCCAATCAGGGCTGAGAAAGCTGGGAGCCATGTGATGCGGTCCAGCCACTGAAAAGGCTTCTGGTGCGCAAGTGCACCAGCAGCCTTTTCATGTCCCATTCACTTCAGCAGAAGACGCCGAAGAGGATAAAGACCAGGCCCGCCCCCTGCTGTGACGACATTGTCACAAAATGTCGCCCAGGAGAAGAGGACGGGGTCGACCATAATCGGGTATGTATATTTTATTTAACTTCGAAGGGAGGGGGGAGGGGGGAGGAAAGAGGGGGGGATCGGAGCCATACTAGTTATTTAGACACATTACAAAGTTATATAGCTTTGTAATGTGTGTTAAATAAGCTAAAAAGAAACAAAACGCCGGAGTTGCCCTTTTTTTTCCTCTTTGTGCTTAAAAGGCCATAGCACTTGCATTTTTCACCTAGAAACCCATATAAGCCCTTATTTTGCGTCACTAATTGTACTTTGCAATGACAGGCTGAATTTTTTCATAAGTACACTGCGAAACCATAAAAAAATTCAATGTGTGGTGAAATATTCAAAAAACGCATTTCTTTTATTTAGAGGGTATTTTTTTACGCCATTCGCCCTGGGGTAAAGCTGACTTGTTACATATGTTCCTCAAGTCGGTACGATTAAAACGATATGTAACATGTATAACTTTTATTTTATCTGATGGCCTGTAAAAAATTCAATAACAAATATATGTTCCTTAAAATCGCTCCATTCCCATGATTATAGCGCTTTTATCCTTTGGTCTATGGGGCAGGGTGAGGTGTCATTTTTTGCACCATGTGTTCTTTCTATCGGTACCTTGATTGCGCATATGCGACTTTTTAATCACTTTTTATTAAACTTGATGCAACCAAAAATGCGCAATTTTGCACTCTGGTTTTTTTTTGCGCCTGCGCCGTTTACCGTGCGAGATCAGGAAAGTGATAAATTAATAGTTCAGGCGATTACGCACGCAGCGATAACAAACATGTTTATTTATTTATTTTTATTTATAACATGGGAGAAGGGGGGTGATTCACACTTGTATTAGGGGAGGGGATTTTTATTATTAATGACACTTTTTTTTTTCTTTTACACTTATACTAGAAGCCGCCCTGGGGGACTTCTAGTATAAGTACACTGATCTCTCATTACAATCTATGCTGCATAGTAATACAGCATAGATCAATGAGATAGGCACTCGATTGCTTCCGGCTGCTGCAGCCAGAAGCAACCGAATGCCGAGCCGGAATCAGCGCCATTACGGCGCAGACCCCGGCCGTGTGGAGACACGGGGATCGCTCCTCCAGGACAACGTCCATGCAACAGCCATTATGTACTATACATGATCGAATGCACACAATGCGATCTCAACTATGTGAGTTGTGCAATCCGAAAACTGAAGACTGGGATACCTGAGCACCTAGTAGAAGCACAGAAAGTAGGATTCACGAAGTCTTCAGGGGCTGTAAAACACTTTGCAGATGTGCACGGTTGAGACGTCAACAGTTTCCGTTTTCATGGTTTTAAAAAAGTAAGAAAACTGGAGGAAAAAATTATTACACGCTGAAGCGGAACATATTTTCAGGTTAAAAACTTGCACGGATTAAACTATAAAAATGACTTGTTATACCATTATTCATATTAGTCTATCTTAGCAAACATGATTTGTACATTTATATAGACATATAACTAATGGAGTATAATTTATGCTGTATTTGCACACATATGTCTAGATGTGATTTGTATGCATCATTGATCATGTGACATTGCCTTATGTGATTTCATTGTTGCACAAACAGGTGCGAGGCATGATGGGTAAGTGGGAGTACAGTATTTCTTTTAAATGCATGTTGTGAGAAGTATGGAGCATACCATGATTAAGCACTGAGAGTGCGAAACGTGTAGGTATGGTTCTCCCATGGTAAGTAAAACTTTTTAAACAAAGATGAAATAAAGGACTGCCTTAAATCATTTACAATTTTTTGTTGGAGTGCTGGAAGAAAAACCTCTCTTCTGATCTATTGTAACCAAAATTGGGGCATGCACTACCCAAAAGTAATAAGTTCACGGGTGCTACCTCACATACCTAAACAGATGCACAACACCAAAAGAAAAACAGGGGTATGCAATATAAAGGAGCACTCCAGAGAAAAAAATATAATGATACAAAAATATTTATTAGAAATGCATAGGAAATTAACATACTGACAAAAAGGCGGGCGGGGAACAAAACATCCCTAGAGATTAAAAACTATTAAAATTCCCGAATGAAAAAACACACATGGTGGGACCCACACGGTATGGGGGACCTCCAGGGTAAAACCACAGTCCTATAATGTAGCTCAACTAACCCTCATAAGTCAAACACAATGCATATACAACCTAATAATAGAAAAGATAAACACAAAAAATATATACATGAATAAGTGTATGTGTACGTGTCAAATGAATGGTGATAGGAAGAAAAATTATGATGAACGATAATAAGTGTCAAACATGAAGAGATGAAAACCATCCAAAAAACATCACCAAATGGAGAGGGAGAGGAGCGATCCGTGGCTACCCATGATGCCATGATGCATCATGGGTAGCCATGGATCGCTCCTCTCCCTCTCCATTTGGTGATGTTTTTTGGATGGTTTTCATCTCTTCATGACTTATTATCGTTCATCATAATTTTTCTTCCTATCACCATTCATTTGACACCTACACATACACTTCATACAATTCATGTATATATTTTTTGTGTTTATCTTTTCTATTATTAGGTTGTATATGCATTGTGTTTGACTTATGAGGGTTAGTTGAGCTACATTATAGGACCGTGGTTTTACCCTGGGGGTCCCCCATACCGTGTGGGTCCCACCATGTGTGTTTTTTCCTTCAGGAATTTTAATTGTTTTTAATGTGTAGGGATGTTTTGTTCCCCGCCCGCCTTTGTGTCAGTACATGTTAATTTCCTATGCATTTCTAATAAATATTTTTGTATCATTATATTTTTTTCTCTGGAGTGCTCCTATATATCGGATATCCCTGTTTTTCTATTGTCTCTCTTCTGATCTGTAATTGTTAGACAACAGCGTCTAGCCCGCGCTTGGAAATCCGTGCACCCTCCCTCTTCAAACCTCAGGTCCATAGGAAAAGAGAATCATATGAGGTGAGCCGTTCATATTCACAATTTTACATCATTAACATACCCACTACATACCACATGTGCAACAAATATACACACTACATACTGCATGTGCCATTAAAATTGCCACTATATACCACATATTCCACTAGCATACTCACACCATGCCACATGTGCAACTAACAAACCCAGTACATACCACATATTCCAATAGTATACTCGCACCATACCACATGCGTCACTAACATAGCCACTACATACTGCATGTGCCACTAACATTGCCACTGTATACCACATATTCCACTAGCATACTTGCACCATACCACATGTGCAACCACATACAACAAGCCATTAACATACCCACTACATACTGCATGTGCAACTTATATTGCCACTATATACCATATGTGCCACTAGCATACTCACCACATACCACGTGCCATTAACATACCCACTACATACTGCATGTGCCACTCACATTGCCACTATATACCACATATTCCACTAGCATACTCACCACACCACGTGCCACTAACTTATCCACTACATATGTACCACTAGCATTACCGCTACATACTGCATGTGCCAATAACATACTTAAATCTATGTCTCCTAATAAAAATAGAATATAAGCAGTTATAAAAATGGAAACTCTCAGAATATATTTTAGTGTACACAATAAGCAATGCAGTATAAGCTCTTGTCATATCTCCTTTTCTTTCCTTTCTGACAAAGGCCTACGTAATGGAATAAAACAGAATAAGAATTTCAGTCAACTTAGAGTCAGTAGCTGTTAAAGTCAGATTAAGACTCATCATAGCATTTTGTCACCATTGTTCATGAACGTATACCCTCCTGGGTTCTGTTCTGTAATATGCACTCATTATATGGAAGCGCTTGTGGATAGATCCACTTGGCAGCACTAAACAAATCTGAGCAGGTTAAAAACACACTCATAGAAAAAGTCTAAATAAGACTACTCATGGATTTAAAAACACAATCTTTTTTTGTTTTCATTTAATGTATTGATTCTGCTGCCAATTTTTCCATGTCGTTTTCTGGCAAGCGGGTTTTTTTCTGTCAAAACAAACTCATGTTTATAAAGTTATTTTTAATGTGTGTATGCATAAAACCCAACTGGCATAGCTATCTTTTTAAGAACAGAGATTATAGCCAACAAAAGGCCTACAACAAAGCAAGATTACCAGGAAACAGTCCTATGCAGACATCTTATAACTACTTTCAGAAATATTTTAGTCTTGAATAGAGAATAGCTTTAGGCCACGTGAAGGAACCAGTCACCAAGATGGAGCTTAAAAAAAAAAAAAGTTGTGCCCAATAGATGTTGTGCCCAATAGATGTCTTATTTGCATGAAGTGATAACAGTAAGATAAATGTGTTTTAAGGCGCAGCATGGATTATGCAAATCCCTACTATGTAGACATTGAGGCAGAGACTTGGTCATGACTAGTCACATCTCTCTGTGATCACGCTTTGCAGGGGGTAAATGACAGGCTTTTATGTATATGTACACAGAGCCGTGACTAGTCACGCTCGGTCTTCACCTCGATGCCTGTTTTCTACTACATACAGTATACCCGGAGGAAACCCACGCAAACACGGAGAGAACACTTTGCAGATGTTGTCCCTTGGTGGGATTTGAACCTAGGACTCCAGCGCAAGGCTACAGTGCTAACCACTGAGCCACAGTGCTGTCACCTGGTGTTATCAAAGGATTATCCATAATCCCTTGCACCTGTCCAATCACCTGCAGGCCCTTCTGTGATGTCAGCACCTCCCCCACACCCCCTATATAGGGTGATTTGCTTCCTGGAGGCAGGCATTTGGTTTTGTGTAGTGGAGAGCAGGATTACAGCAGGCAGTTAGAGCAGAGCAGGAAGAGCAATGGAGAAAGATATGGACAGATAAGAGAAGAAGGTGGATTGTGGGTTGATTTAGGGTAGATTGTGGGCGATTTTCTGTGGGAACTGTGAAGCCGGTATCCAGTTTACCAAGTAACTTGATGCCTGTTGTGCAATATACGAAATCACGGGGAGCAGTGAAGACAAATCCATATAATTAACTGAATAGGCGCTGTAAACTGAAAGGGAGGGATTTATAAAGGGTACGTCACAGGCATATGCCAGCGAGAAGGTGCAGATTCACCCCTTCTCCCTGGCGCACGCCTCTTGCTGGTTATTACTATCTTGCACAGTAAACACAGGACTGTTTTTACTGTGCAATTGAAAGAGAGCAGTGGTCCAATCTCTGACAATAGTAATTAGTGAAATCATGATAAAAAATAGTATTATATACCTTCAAAGCCTTCAGACAACTCCTGGCAATAGTCCTGCAACACCTCCTGGCATAACTCCTGCAATACATACTGGCATTACTCCTGCAACATCTCCTGGCATTACTCCTGCAACACCACCTGGCAATACTCCTGCAACACCTCCTGACAATACTCCTGCAACACCTTATGGCAATATTCCTAAAACACCATCTGGAAATACTCATGCAACATCTCCTGGCAATACTCCTGCAACACCTCCTGACAATACTCCTGCAACACCTCCTGACAATACTCCTGCAACACCTTATGGCAATACTCCTAAAACACCATCTGGTAATACTCATGCAACATCTCCTGGCAATACTCCTGCAACACCTCCTGGCAATACTCCTGCAACACCTCCTGACATTACTCCTGCAACACCTTATGGCAATACTCCTAAAACACCATCTGGAAATACTCATGCAACATCTCCTGGCAATACTACAACACCTCCTGGCAATACCCATTCAATACCAGCTGGCAATACTCATGCACGACCTCCTGGAAATAAATGACTTTATTATTTCATAATTTTTTTTACAGTTTACTCATAGTGGCCTTGTAATTGACTAAGCCCACTACAATAAACATTGGTAGTGATTGGTGCTTTACATGCACTCAACTACTACAAATGTTTATTGCATTACTAACAGAAGAAGCTCTGCAGTGCTGTAAGGTCGCACAAATTGCTCTGTGGAGGACTGATGCAGGGGGAGAAGCCGCATAGGGGAAGAAGCCGCACAGGGAGGGAGCAAAAGGGGGAGAGAGCCGTATGGGGGACAAGCCACAGGGGGAAGAAGCCGCAGGTGGAGAGAAACACATGGGGAAAAAGCTGTAAGGGGAGGGAACTGCATGGGGGAAAAGGCCACCTGGGGGAAGAAGCCGCACAGAGAGGGATCTGTGGGGGTAAGGCGTAGAGCAGTGTTTTTCAACCTTTTCATGCCAAGTACCCACATGCTCCAGCTGAGTACCCCCAAGGTGGAGATCGATTAGAAACATTGCCTTAATAAAGCTGAGATTACACTGCTGCCATAGGCCCTGTACTGTATAACATCTCTGTCAGGAACTGATTCCCAGATCAGATCCCCCTACATAAAAATTTGACCGATCTGTATGATCCAGTAGTAATGTCTAATAAAGTCTAATAATAATACTCCCCTCTAGTCACTTATAATGCACCCCTCCCCACGGGAGGTCATGTGAGCGGACCCACAGCGTGGTGCCGCGCCGCCCACCCACCTGATTGTGTCCGCGAAATACGAACTGTGACCGGAGGATGTGATCTCTGCCGGAGCCCACTGGCATGACAATGCGGTGTAGCAGGAGGAGGTGAGCCTGAAAGGGAGAGGAGCTGGAAAAGCAGTGAGCAGCAATCAAGCAAGAGCCGTGGTGCACCTCCGACAGCCGGGAAGTTATGGCACCAGTGAGCTGGAGACGCGGCTACCTGTAGTCCATGTGCTGAGGGCAGAGAGGAGATACAGCCAAGCCGGGAAGACAGAGGAGCGGCGGGAAACATGGTCTCACGTGGGGAGGAGAGACGCATTGGAGAGATTGCAGCATTTTAGCAGCGGTGGTTCCAAAAAGGAACGAAGATAGAGGACTGGGCAAGCTGGAGAAGACAGAGGGAACAGAGGAGAGGCACAGATAAGCTGGAGGGTCGACTGAGGGTCCCGATTGGGTGAGATCACTCTGTGTTGCCCGTGAGACTAATTAAGTCTGACAGTTTATATTATTATTCTGGAGTTGGACGGATAATTACTAAAGAACTTATTTTCCCCTCAAAGTTCCTCCTCATAGTGCAAATCAGCTAAAATACCTATATAAATCATTGTTCCTTTTAGGATCATTGTTGCAAGAGCATTGGCTACAAGATATTAAGAGACATTTTTATTTGAATAATTACTGCTGCTGATACATATGGATAATTATTATTGCTGATTTGCTCTGAGTTGTTTGGTTAACAATTACTGCAGATGATATGTAGGGACAACCACTACAGCTGATACGCTTTGCGCTGTTTGGTTATATGCTCTGAGCTGTTTGGCTAATAACTACTGCCGCTGACATACACGGACATACACTTCTGCTGATAGGCTCTGAGTTGTTGGGCTAATAACTATTGACGCTGATATGCACAGACAATCACTACTGCTGATATGCGCTAATAATTATTAATGTTGATATACACGGACAAGTACTATTGCTAATACGCTCTGAGTTGTTTGGCTAATAATTATTGTTGCTAATATGTATGGACAATCACTACTGCTGATACGCTCTGAGTTGTTTGGCTAATAAATACGGACGCTGATATACACGGACAATTATTATTGCTGATACGCCCTGAGGTGGTTTATAGCCATTGATATACGAGGACAAACACTACTGCCGATACGCTTCAAGCTGTTTGGATAATAATCATCGCCGCTGATATATATGGATAATCATTACTGCTGATTTGCTTTGCCACTACAGCTGATATGCTCTGAGTTGTTCGGCTAATAATAACTGCCAGTGATATATACGGACAATCATCACTGCTGATTAAATTTGAGGGTATTTTTGTTAATTCTTTTCTTCATACAGGGGCATTGCTACTTGGATAATCATCATCGCTGATATAGAAGGACAATGATTACTCTCGAAAGCCTGGTTGACTCCCTTTTTTCCTTTTCTTTTTTTTCTTTTACAGAGATATTGCAACTTAGACATTTACTATTGCTAATATACATAGAACTTACTAGGTTTTGTGTAGAGCCTCTCCCGCATATTGAAGGAATATTCTGGTTGGTGGTAAGGGGTAAGTGATAGGTTGTATTCCCTATGTTTCAGAAATCTGGGTTAGTCAGGATTGTGGTTATAGTTGGCTAGAACATTTCAAAGCTTGCTAAAGAACCTCCTATTTTTTTCCTCCTCTGTTAGGGAGAGTTGTTGATCTGTTTAGGGGTTATCCCTCCTCCTTGTGTTATTATTGACTGTCAGCATGTCTTACAAAAGCAAGCATAATCAAGGATCCAAAGCACAGATGGAGGAGGTTTTGGGAAATAGGAGGAAGTCAGGGATAGCGGTAGGGCCACAATCTCCGCTAAGTAAAGAAAAAGCCCCTACGGAGTCGGTGGGAGGTATGGATAAATATCTTAAGTCACCCGGTGCAATTCCAAAGAGAAGAGAGGAAGGTAGGTAGAAGGGAGCCAGCGAGGGTATACCTGAACAATCCACTAGGAGGCCAGATGAAGACACTGGACAGCTAGGACAGTTGGCAGTGGGAGAAGATGAACAGTCTGGTACAATTTGGAGACAGATTTAGGAAGGAGTAAATAAGTCTAATCAGGCTTTAAGTGAAGTCCAGGCTCAAATTGGAGGAGTGAGGGAAGACATCATGAGGACTAGAGATGACATGGGAAAGATGAGGGAAAGGCTGCATGGTGTGGAGCAGACGGTGAGGGAGGTAGAAGGGAAGACCAAGAAGCTGGAGAGTGAAGTCGAGCGTATTTTGAGGGAATATAGAGACCTTTCTGGAAAGGTAACAGATATGGAGGATAGAGCTATAAGGAGTAATATCAGGATGGTAGGGTTCCCAGAAAAGGTAGAAGGTTACAATTGTAGAGAGGAGGAGGGGCTATTACCCCCCCCCTTTTTTTTTCTTCCTCTTTAGTAGTTAGAATATGCAAGTTTTGATTTGGGATGTGCAGGGTTTGGGGGGTAGGAGAAAAAGAGCAGCATCAAATAGGGTGATTTGTAAACATCTTCCGGGAAAAATCTGTCTATTGGAAACTCACCTCACAATAGATAGGGTTAATTGCTTGCAGCGTAAATGGGTGGATCAGGAATATCATTATAGTCAGTAGCGAAATTAGATGGGGGCAAAGGGGGCTATTGCTTTTGCAGACAGCCTTAACACATGTCTGCAGTGGCCGGGGCCCCCAAGAAGGAAAGTGCACCTGGCAATAGCGGGCCCCCTGCCCCTGAGGGGCCCGCTCAGCTGTGGGATGCGGAGCCCGGCCAGGGCTGGATCTTCTCTCTGCTTCTTCCTCACACGCTGCTGCTGCTGCTGGCCCCTCCCCCTCCTCTGCCTCACTGGCTGAGAGCGTTGTGTGAGGAGGGGCCAGCAGCGGAGGGATCCTCACCGTGTATGGCTGCCATGTGGAGAAGTCCAGCAGCACCTCTGACACAGTGAGTGACCATCAGTGTGTCTGTCTGTCTGTCAGGCTACTGAGTGCTGGATTGTCAGGTACAGAGTGAGGGAGTGAGGACTGTGTAACAGGAGTGACCCCCCCCAACTGACCAGCAGAAGCCATATACATGTATATAGCAGTGACTAGCAGGAGCCATGTACATGTATATAGCAGTGACTAGCAGGAGCCATATACATGTATATAGCAGTAACTAGCAGAAGCCATATACATGTATATAGCAGTGACTAGCAGAAGCCATATACATGTATATAGCAGTGACTAGCAGAAGCCATATAAATGTATATAGCAGTGACTAGCAGGAGCCATGTACATGTATATAGCAGTGACTAGCAGAAGCCATATACATGTATATAGCAGTGTCCCACCACCCCCGCCCGGGTACACGGGCGGGGGTGGTGGGACAAGGGAAGGGGGCGATTCACAGACATAACATACATTACAACCCGGGTCCCTTTAAGAGCGACCCGGGTCCCTTTAAGAGCTACCCGGGTCCCTTTAAGAGTGACCTGGGTCCCTTTAAGAGCGAAATATGCCCCTTTAAGAGCGAAATATGCCCCTTTAAGAACAAAATGGGTCCCTATAAGAGCGAACTGGGTCCCTTTAAGAGCGACCTGGGTCCCTTTAAGAGCGAAATGGGTCCCTTTAAGAGCAACCTGGGTCCCTTTAAGAGCAACCTGGGTCCCTTTAAGAGCGACCTGGGTCCCTTTGAGAACGACCTGGGTCCCTCTAAGAGCGACCTGGGTTCCTTTAAGAGCGAAGGGACCCAGGTCGCTCTTAAAGCGATCCAGGTCGCTCCTAAAGGTACCCATGTCGCTCTTAAAGTGACGGGAGCCAAGTTTCTCTTAAAGGGATGGGACCCAAGTCGCTCTTAAAGGGACAGCACCCAGGATTAAAGTTTCTCTTAAAAGGAAGTTGCTGGTAAAGGGGCGCTCTTTTCAAGCACTATGTATTTCCCTGGAAATGCAAATCTAGTTCAGTTTACTCTAGCTTTGCCAGGGGGGTTAGTGTTTTAATCCATAAAACAGCAGATTGCAAGATTATAGAGTACAAGATGGACAAGGAGGGGAGATTTTTTTTTTTTTTTTGGTAGTGGAGTTTAGGGGAAAAAGGATGGTTTGGGCCTTTTTGTGTGTCCTCCTGCCCTTCTCGCTGGGACCTTTTAGGGAGTTATGTGATTTTTTGAAGAACCAAGCGGATGTTCCAGTATTAGTGATGGGGGACCTTAATTGTGTTCCATATGAAAAGTGGGACAGATTGAGATTACAAGGTAATAAAGAGAAGTATGGGGTCACTCCGCTTGCTAGGTTCCTCAAGGAGGTGGGGTGGGTGGACATATGGAGAAGGCTCAACCCGGGAGTTAGGAGATATTCTGGTTATAATAAGTCCAAACAGACGATGTCAAGGATAGACTTAGTGTTGGGCTCTCCAGAGATTCTTCCTTGGATACAACAGATTAAGTATGAAGCTAGAAGTATCTCAGATCATTGCCCAGTAGCAATGCGCTTTAAAGATCAAGTGAACCCTAGAATAGGGGGATTAATGAAGTTCAACCCATTCTGGTTAGCGTTATGGAAGGATAAAGATGTTATGTTAAGTAAAATTAGGGAGTTTTTTTTAACTTAATTCTGGTTCAGCATCAGACTTGGTAGTATGAGCTGCGGGAGGAAGAAGATAAGGTGAGGAGTCAGTTAAAAGAATAGAGGCTTGTTTTGTACAGTCTAAGTTAGAATCAGATAAAAAAGAGTGGGAGAAGGCAGTTGGAAAATACAAGTCACTCATGGAGAACAGGGACGAAAGCACTTTGTTTTTTCAGGGGCAACGGAGATACCTAGAGGGGGGCAAGCCTGGTAAATTTCTGTCCTCCATGCTTAACGCATGATCCACAAGAATTCTGGCAATATGTAATTATAGAGGGGGGATTGAGAAGTGCCATGAGGGGATTAAAGAAGTATTCCGGAAGTTCTTCAGTGAGCTTTACACCACAGAAACAACAGTGGGGAGCAAGGAGGTAGAGGATTATGTTGAGTCTTGGGAACTGCCACAGCTCTCGGAGATACATAAAAACATGTTGAAAGCAAAGATTACGGATGATGAAATCTGGAGGGTGGTGAGAGAGGCCCCTTGTTCTAAGTCCCCGGGGCCAGATGGTATCCCTTACGAGATATACAGAGAGTTTGGGTTGGTATTGGTGCCTAAGCTAAAGGATTTATTTAATTGTATTGTGGAGTTGGGATACCTCCCTACTTCAATGTACAAAGCAACCATTACTATACTGTTGAAGCCAGGGAAAGAAGAACTAGATCCAGGATCGTACAGACCAATCTCCCTGCTGAACTATGATGTAAATATTCTAGCTAAGATATTGGCAAACAGACTGGTGAAAGTGGTGGAGAGGTTGGTCTCTAGTGATCAGTGTGGGTTTATGCCAGGTCGCTCTACAGCAGAAAATGTTCAGAGGTTGTGTGGAAATCTGCAGGGGGGGGGGGGGGGGGGGGGGACTGCTCCATCCTGTAACTGGACACAGTTAAGGCCTTTGACAGGGTGAAGTGGTCGTTCCTCTGGGAGGTTTTGCAGGGTTATGGGTTTGGACCTAGATTTATACAGCTGAAAATAATGTATTGTAGTCCAAGGGCGGCAGTGCTGGTTAATGGTGATCTATCGGAACAGTTTGTTCTTGGTCGGGGAATAAGACAGGGTTGTCCTCTCTCTCCTCTCATCTTTGCCCTCTATGTGGAGCCGTTGGCAATAAAGATTAAGTGTGAGGAGGAGATTGGGGGGCTGAGATGGGGGGGGGGGGAGAGAGGAAAAAATATCACTGTTTGCGGATGATATATTGCTTTATTTAAGTAATACATCCGTTTCCCTGACAAGGGCGATAGCGATAGTGGAGAAATTTGGAAGGTTTCAGGGTTGCAGATCAACTGGAAGAAAATGGTACTGATGCCCTTGGATCGGGAGATAAGCCATGAACAGGCTACGGTATTGAAATAGGGAGAGTCTTTTCGATATCTAGGGATAAGGGTGGCAAAGGATATTAAAAGATATGTAGAGCTCAACATAAATCCCCTTCTGTTAAAGCTGAGAGCGAAGGTGAAGATTTGGTTGGGTCTCCCTCTTAGTATGGCAGACAGAATTAGTTTAGTCAAGATGGTTATGTTGCCTCAAATCTTATATATACTGGTTAATTGTCCCATGATGTGTAGGAGAACATTGTTTTAAACTGTTGGAGGCATTATTAAAGGAGTTAATCTGGAAAGGAAGAAAAGTGAGGATAAAAATGGCCTATTTATAAAAAGGACAGAAGGAAGGTGGATTGGCGATCCCTAACTTTAAATTGTACTAGCTGATCTTCCGTCGTCAGTTTGTTTTACTAAAATTAAGATTGAAACAAGGACATGGTCAGACCACTCCCCAATTTCATTTTCCATGTCAGAACAAACAAACACTCTCAAACAAACATTTCTAGGGTATATTCACACGAACGGGCTCGCAGCGAGATTCTCGCTGCGAGCCCGGCAGGTCCTGGCAGTTCCCATACACTACATACTTGCTGCGGTCGAAACGACCACAGCGAGTATGTAATTCTGCCGCCCTTAACCCCTTCTGCTCCCGGCCGGCTCCCCCGCTGTAAGCATACATTACCTGTCCTCGCTGCACGGGTCCAGCGTCCTGCTCTCCCGTCCGGCCAATTAGTGTGTTGCCCAGCTGCAGCCACTGATTGGCCGGACGGGAGAGCAGGACGCCGGACCCGTGCAGCAAGGACAGGTAAAGTATGCTTACAGCGGGGGAGCCGGCCGGGAGCAGAAGGGGTTAAGGGCGGCAGAATTACATACTCGCTGCGGTCGTTTAGACCGCAGCAAGTATGTAGTGTATGGGAACTGCCAGGCCCGGCCCGGCTCGCAGAGAGAATCTCGCTGCGAGCCCGTTCGTGTGAATATACCCCTATGGCGATGTAACACGTTTCTTATTTCTCATACGACACACAAAGCAGAAGTTGAGAAAACCCTTGTCGATTACTTTGTCCATAATGCTAACGATGAAGTTTCGGCAGAAGTAGTCTGGAACGCACATAAGGCAGTAGTCCGTGGCACCCTAATTAAACTTGGTTCACAAGTAAAAAAGGAAAAGTTAAAAACTATCACATCTCTACTAGCAGAGATCAAACGAGTAGAGAAATTACACAAACGCCTCCAATCACATACCACCACTATGGAACTGAAAGCCCTGTGCTCCATACTACGAGATGCCATGGTATCAGACTATGAATACAAATTTAGAAAACTTAAACGTTTATATTATTCGCAAAGTAACAAGGCAGGCAAATTACTGGCACAACGCCTAAAAATACATCACGCCAAAACAAGAATCCCATTTCTCATAGATACAACCTCCAAAAGTAAATTGATAACCCCCTTTGCCATAGCTGAATGCTTTCAAAAATTCTATGAAAATCTATATAACTTAAGAGATGACCCTAACTTTAAATTTTACTTTTTGCCAGCCCAACTGCAACATCTAGCAAGAGCAAGTAATTTGCTGTATTTGCAGGAGGAACATCAGAATCAGGGGGGTTGCAAAAATATTTGGGAGATTTTGGAAATCGGAAGGATAAGTCGGGGAGAATAGATGAATGCCCCCTGTTTGCTATGGCAGATAGAATTTGGGGGGAAGCAAAGAAAGTATTCGAATTTAGGGGTGTATCCCAATGCACCCCCATGTTTAATAATCTCCACTTGCCAGAGCTGGCGAAAATTAAGGAATGGAAATTCTGGCACTCGTATGGTTTGCGATATGTGGCACAATTTTTTTCAGATCGTGGTATATTTTTGACATGGGATCAGTTAAGAGGGAAATTTGGTTTGCCTGAGAATGCAATATTTAAGTATATGCAAGTAAAACACGCAGTTAGGTACACAAAGGAAAGCAATTATTCACGGATCACAGAAAATAACTTGTGGCAATATTTATTGGAAAGTGAGAGTTCCAAATTAAAGATGTCGGGTATTTATAAATTTTTGAGGGGGTATCAAGAGAAGGGGAATTCACACAAAAGTATTAAGTTGTGGGATAAGGATATTGCACCAAGTAAGGAAGAATGGTTGAATATCTAGAAGTGGGGAAGACCAGCATTGTATAGTCACGATTATTGATTATCACAATGGTTTATTTATTATAGACTTTATTATACTCCGAGAGTATTGGCAAAATTTGGTAGGGGTGATAACAAGTGTCTAAAGTGTTTTTAAAAAACCCTCTTGTAGCGGTCCCAAGAGTTATAGAATTAGTGGAAAAAATGGGGACTTTCTCAGGATTATTAATAAACTGGTCCAAGTCCACTCTGATGACCTTGGGTAATAAACAGGAGATTTTTTTTTCCATCATTATGTAATTTAGAAGATGGGGCTAGTTTTAGGTACTTGGGGATCCAGGTTTCAAGGGACTTGGTCCAGTTTAACAAGCTAAATATAGAGCCCATCATTAATACAATGGAGAAAAAAGTGAGAATATGGGGAAGATTAATGATCTCTAAAGCAGATAAAATTGTATTGATCAAGACAGTCCTGTTACCAAAACTCTTGTATGCATTTAGTGCCACCCCCACAGTGGTAGAGAGAAAATATTTTAAAAGAATAAAGGTGATGTTAAATGCATTAATATGGGGACGGAAAAGAGTAAGAACAAAGCTAGAGAATTTATTTATCCCAATGACAAGAGGTGGACTGGGGGTCCCAGATATGGAAAGATATTATTATGCTTCTCAAATATATTGGTTGGCTAGGTGGAAGCAGGATAGGCTTTTCTTGTATTTGAGTAAAATCATCAGTAATGGAACCTGGGACATCTTTCAAATTCTGGAGACAGGAGTTTTGGGGAATAAAGTTTGGAACAAATGGGTAATGGTAAAGACCTTAGTTAGAACTTGGGACTGGTTGAAAAAAGCACTAAATAAACAGGGAATAATGGAGTTTGCCCCACTGTGGTTAAATGATGAGTTAGGGGAAATTAGGAAATTGGGAGTAGTAAAAGTACTGGAGGAGGTGGGGGTGAAAACAGTTAGAGACATAATGGAGGGAAACAACATAAAAAGTTGGGATGCTTTAAAAATAGAATAAAAGATAGAGGAAAGACATTGGTTTTCTTATGTTAAGTGTAGAAAAGCGTTAGTTGTAAGTCAGAATAAGAGTAATCTGCAAGTATGTAGCCCCAGCCCACTGGTTGAAAGATTAAGGGGAGGGACAATCAAAAACAAAGAGATTACAACAATATATTCGCACCTTATAAAGGAACAACAGATTGGGATAAAAAGCAAGGAAAAATGAGAGGGAGTAATTGGGGAAATAGATGAGAGTAGGTGGGACAAAGTGCTGAGAAGTATTAAGGAAGTCTCAAGTGTGGGTAATCATAGAATTATTCAATTTAATATAGTACATCAATTATATTATACCCCAATGCTCCTTTGTAGAATAGGGAAGCGAAAGGATGGAAACTGTCCGAGATGTGGCTGTGGGGAGGCAGATTTTGCACATATGCTTTGGACATGTAGTTCTTTGAAAGAGTATTGGGGGAGAGTGCACAAAAAAATTGAAGGAAACAGTAAGGTGAAATTTGAGCTGAACCCAGTCACAGCTTTGCTGGGAGACACTATGAACATTATTGCAAGAAAAAGGAGTAAGAAAATGGTACAAAAAATGCTTTTCTATGCTAGATTTATCATAATTAAACAATGGATGGCTCCCGGGACTCCAAGTTGTGAAAAATGGAAAAGATGTTATGAAAAGTATGAGGGAGCAGGGAATTAGAGGTGAGGGGTTGAGGCGTGTTTTTTTTCTTCTTTTTTTCTTTTTCTCTCTTAGGGCAGACCGGAGGGGAGGGGGGGATAGGGTGGAGGGGTGACTGGGGGAATTTTTGTATGGGGGTTATTTTTGTAATACATGTTTTTATATGAAAAATTGCATTGATGTAGTAATGATATTGTTTTGTATGGGAAAATGAAAAAATAAATAAAAAGATATTAATATAAAAAAAGTGTGGAAAGAGTGTTCTTTTTTAAAGAATAATGATTGCTAGAAAATGGATGGCAAAAGAGAGTTCGGTGGTAGAAGAATTTATTCCAAAGGTCTGCAAGATTATAAATTGTGAACATGCGTTATCTTATAGAGGAGGGAATCCCAAATTTTTTTTTTGCCATCTGGAGCCCCTGGCTGGAGTGAAAAAAGATGAAAAAATTAGATTGCTACTGAGATTAAGGTGATAAGGCCATACATTCCTCAAATCATAAAATCAATTAGAGCTTTCTCTTTACCCTTTCGTTTTCCTTTTTTTTTTCTTTTTTTTTTTCTCTCTCCTCTTTCTCCTCAGGGGGAGGGGAAGGGGGGGGGGGAAGGGAGGATGGGGAATAGGTAGGGACAAGGAGCAAGATAGGTCTAAGACTAAATAATTAAACTAGTGAAATAATACTGGGCCATGATAACAAAGGTGTTTGAAATTAGGTAGTTTGACCAAAAATAGTAAGAACTATTGATGTAGAGTCTTTTTATAAAAGAATGTGACCAGCGGTGCACTGGAATTTTGCCGTTAATTAAGGGGAAGATTAGGGGTGGTGGTCGTGGGGGTGTGGGGGTGTGGCGCGCTTCTGTGCGCACGGGTGTGGGCCGCGCCTTGGTCCCGGGCTCGGCTGGACAGGTACGTAATAATTATTTGTTAAATATATTTAAAGGTAGGAGTAGATAATATCGTCTGTTTTAATGACCTTAGGTAGAGCTTGCCTCGGCGTGGCCTCTGAGTTGAGTGTGTTAAAAATTTGTTTCTCTGGGGGCCATGGTTGGCTACAATAAATGGTTAGCTGGTCACCAGGGGAATATGGAAGAAGTGCGACACCTCTGCAGTGGCAGTGGAGAGGTTTAAGCGCAAGTTTAAAGGGCGGGGTCGGATGGTGGTTGGACGTCCATCTGGAGAAGGTGGGGGTCTGACGACCAGAGACTCACTGGGTGTGAGTGGATTGGTGGAGGAAGGAGGCCGCGGTGGCTTGATCTGCTGAAGAGGGTCGTGTATATATAGGATAGCTAAAAAAAAAATTTTTGTGTGTGTGTTGGAGTATTATTCTTATTATTTTTTTGGTAGTTGGTTTTGTGGTATTGTTTGAGGTTGTCTGGCCTGGTCGGGGGGGTGCAGCCTGTGCGTGGGCAGGCGGGGGCCGGAACCCCGCACAAATAGAGTAAAATGTAGATTGAACAGTTAATGGGAGGTGAAAGTAGGAGAGGGATAAGTACCACCCCTAAGAGATTATGGAATGAATCGGTGCCTCCCGTTGAGACTCCATGGGACAAAAAGCCTTCGTACTGGTCTATGGGAATAAAGGAGTAAGTCCTTGTGAGGGTGGGAAGGGTATTTATGTAATATTATGATTATTTGTGGTTTTACCCTTGTTTCACACGTAGTAATAGTGCGGCCGTATGTACGGATGTAATAGTGCGCCCGTATATTTGAGGGTTCGTGTGTATGCTGTGAAGTATAGGATATGCGGCTGCACAGTGCACACTATGTATGAATCTACGGCCCTATCGTAAACGGACCCGTAAAAAATGAACAAGACCATTATTTGCGGCTGAATATGCGGCCGAGGATTGACAGGCGGTCCGTACAAAGTACTTCAAAAATAGCCGGGAATGATGCCGAATGCCGATGCCTCTAATAGTTACTATATTAAATTAATCAAAGACATTTTATTTGTAATCAAGACACTTTCGTTGATCAATAATTTATTTCTAACGAATCCATCATTTTGCAATTAAATATACTGTTAAAAAAAATAGATATATAAATAAATGTATATTTATCTATATATTTATTTTTTGACATTATATTTAATTGCACAATGATGGATTCGTTAGAATTAAATTATTGACAAACGAAACTGAATTTATTTCCAAGAAAATGTGTTTTATTCATTAAATATTAATTAGTACAGGAAGCACTATAAGCCGGTAATTCATATTCCCGGTAATAGAGCTTTCTGTACTAATCATCACTTTACTTTAATGAAAACATCAAATGTTTCTTCTAATTATGTTATGACAATAACATTATTAGAAGAAACATTTAGAATTATATGTGCGCTCAGCTGATTGGCTGTTCGGCTGAGCGCACATATAATGAGCCGGTCCGCAGTACAGTCACTTCATTGTGCTGCGGACCAGCGAAGAGGACACATCGGGGTGAGTATAGAGCTCTCCACACCCCCTCCCCGGCACTGCACCCCTCCCAGCAAGGAAGGGGGGGTCAGTTAACCCCTTCCTTGCTGGGATGGGTGCAGTCTGACATCAGTCTGGCCCCCCGGGGGTTAAGGGGGATGCAGTACATCCTCCCTTAACCCCTTGGGGGTCAGACTGTAAGCAGCGATCTGTAAAGATGCTGCATACTGTAAGGAGCACAACACCGCTCACAATGATGGGTGTTGTGCTCCTGTTTGTGTGTTTTGTGTGTTTCTCCCTTTTTGTTTTTCAGATATCGGTATCCTGGGGATTACGTCGGATTCCATGGACTACGTCGATGACCAGCGGTTGTTCTTTGAATTTTTTTTTAATAAAATGGTCAATGAGGGTTGTGGGGGTGTTTTTATTTGAATAAAAAAATTTGTAAACTTGTGTCTTGTCTTTATTTCTTTACTTTATAGACTTAGTAGTGGAAGCCGTCTAATAGACGGAATCCATTACTAAGTTGGGGCCTAGTGTTAGCCGGTATAAAATGGCTAACACTAACCCCCCATTATTACCCCAGTACCCAATGCCACCAGGGGTACTGGGAAGAGCCGGGTGCCAGTGGTCCCGGAGCGTCAATATTGGCGCTCCTGGACCGGGCGGCAGCAGGCTGGTAAGATTTAGGCTGGGGAGGGCCTAAACCAATGGCTCTTCCCACCCTGGTGTTACCAGGCTGCTGTCGTTTGGTTTTTAACCCGGCTGGTTATAAAAATAGGGGGGACCCTATGCGTTTTTTTTTAATTATTTATTTATTTAAAAAAAAAACGCATAGGGTCCCCCCTATTTTTATAACCAGCCGGGTTAAAAACCAAACGACAGCAGCCTGGTAACACCAGGGTGGGAAGAGCCATTGGTTTAGGCCCTCCCCAGCCTAAATCTTACCAGCCTGCTGCCGCCCGGTCCAGGAGCGCCAATATTGACGCTCCGGGACCACTGGCACCCGGCTCTTCCCAGTACCCCTGGTGGCATTGGGTACTGGGGTAATAATGGGGGGTTAGTGTTAGCCATTTTATACCGGCTAACACTAGGCCCCAACTTAGTAATGGATTCCGTCTATTAGACGGCTTCCACTACTAAGTCTATAAAGTAAAGAAATAAAGACAAGACACAAGTTTACAAATTTTTTTATTCAAATAAAAACACCCCCACAACCCTCATTGACCATTTTATTAAAAAAAATTCAAAGAACAACCGCTGGTCATCGACGTAGTCCATGGAATCCGACGTAATCCCCAGGATACCGATATCTGAAAAACAAAAAGGGAGAAACACACAAAACACACAAACAGGAGCACAACACCCATCATTGTGAGCGGTGTTGTGCTCCTTACAGTATGCAGCATCTTTACAGATCGCTGCTTACAGTCTGACCCCCAAGGGGTTAAGGGAGGATGTACTGCATCCCCCTTAACCCCCGGGGGGCCAGACTGATGTCAGACTGCACCCATCCCAGCAAGGAAGGGGTTAAGTGACCCCCCTTCCTTGCTGGGAGGGGTGCAGTGCCGGGGAGGGGGTGGGGAGAGCTCTATACTCACCCCGATGTGTCCTCTTCGCTGGTCCGCAGCACAATGAAGTGACTGTACTGCGGACCGGCTCTTTATATGTGCGCTCAGCCGATCAGCCAATCAGCTGAGCGCACATATAATTCTAAATGTTTCTTCTAATAATGTTATTGTCATAACATAATTAGAAGAAACATTTGATGTTTTCATTAAAGTAAAGTGATGATTAGTACAGAATGCTCTATTGCCGGCATATGAATTACCGGCTTATAGTGCTTCCTGTACTAATTAATATTTAATGAATAAAACACATTTTCGTTTAAATAAATACAGTTTCTTTGTTCAATAATTTAATTCTAACGAATCCATCATTGTGCAATTAAATATACTGTCAAAAAATAAATATATATATAAATATACATTTATTTATATATATATTTATTTTAACAGTATATTTAATTGCAAAATGATGGAATCGTTTACATTTAATTATTGAACAATAAAAGGGACTTTATTAGACAGAAAATGTGTTTTATTAATTCAATATATTAACCATGAGAGACATCGGCTATAGTGCAGAGGATCGCAAACCCCGGTAATAGCGAGTCATGTAAACTGTGTTCCCTGCTTTCCCAGATGCATCCAGAGGTGTTTCCATCACTTTCTTAACATTTTATTTGTTATTTTTAGTTGAACCAGATTTCCAAGTAAATGACCGTATGTTTTGAGCCGCATGTCTATTTTTTTCCCACGGCCGTAGTTTCACCCGCACATTTACAGCCGCATAAAAAATACAGCCGCACAGTTACAGCGTGTGAAACCAGCCTCCTAGGGTATGTTGATTATCCATTAAAATGAAATAAAAATTTAATTAAAAAAAAAAAATAATAATAATAATGCCCCCTTCCCCATTGGCAACTAACTCCTTCCTACAGGGGTCCAACTAAACCTGCCTGTGATTGGTAGGGATGTGTGTGAGATGAGACAGAGAGAATAGAGAATAGGATAGAAAAAAGAGGGAAAGCACTTGCACCTGTGAATGGACAAAGAACAACATGTGACTAATAAACAGTTAGCTCTAAGGCCCCATTCACACGTCCGTGTCAGTTTTTACAGTCAGGAAATCCTGATCAGGAGACCTCAAATGTCATAAGGAAAGTATCAGGATTTCCTGACAGTAATCCGTTTTTTACCCTCGGGAAACCATCAGGAAACCATCAGGAAAAACCTTCAGGATTTCCTAATGAGAAAAATAAAATAGGACATGATGGGAGATGTTTTTCTGCAAACTGGATGGTCACAGGCTGGAGAAGTACAACTCCCATTATGCCCGACTGACAGGACATGATGGGAGTTGTAATTCTGCAGTCTGTGGCCATCCAGGCTGCAAAAGTACAACTCCCATCATGACCTGTCAGCCGGGCATAATGGGAGTTGTACTTCTGCAACCTGGGTGGCCACAGACTGTAGAAGTACAACTCCCATCATGCCATGTCAGCAGGGCATGATGGGAGTTGTACTTCTGCAACCTGGATGGCCACAGGCTGTAGAAGTACAACTCCCATCATGCCATGTCAGCAGGGCATAATGGGAGTTTAAGTTCTAGTGGGGTGATCTCACCTGTCCTGGTTCCTGGTCTGCTGATCACTTTCGTCCGGGGGTTGCCTGGCAGATGGTGCAGCGGCGACGGCAGCAGGAGGTGAGATTGGGGGGGGTTGCACTGGAGGATCGCGAGCCGGGGGTCCGGGGGCCGATGTCCGTGGGGCGCTGTCTGGTGGAGGCTGTCCGGGGGGGCTCTCTCAGGGTGAGGCTATTCAGGGGGGCGCTGTCTGGGGGAGGCTGTTCGGGGGCCCGCTGTCTGGGGGAGGCTGTCCGGGGGGCGCTGTCAGGGTGAGGCTGTTCGGGGGGCCGCTGTCTGGGGGAGGCTGTCCGGGGGGCGCTGTCAGGGTGAGGCTGTTCGGGGTCCGCTGTCTGGGGGAGGCTGTCCGGGAGGCCCTGTCAGGGTGAGGCTGTTCGGGGGGCCGCTGTCTGGGGGAGGCTGTCTGGGGGGCGCTGTCAGGGTGAGGCTGTTCGGGGGGCCGCTGTCTGGGGGAGGCTGTCCGGGGGGCGCTGTCAGGGTAAGGCTGTTCGGGGGGCCGCTGTCTGGGGGAGGCTGTCTGGGGGGGCGCTGTCAGGGTGAGGCTGTTCGGGGGGGCCGCTGTCTGGGGGGCGCTGTCAGGGTGAGGCTGTTCGGGGGGGCGCTGTCTGGGCGTGATGCCCATCAGCAACGCACCCTGGGGAGGGAGATACAGCGGTGTGCCGGGGGCCCGCAGCAGCCAGCTCTGCGTGCGGTCCTGGTCCGGTGGGGGGGGCGGAAGGCTGTGCGTGCGGGTGGCAGCCAGGGGTCCGGGTGCTCGGCAGAAAGGTGTGCTAAAGCTGCGGGGGTCCCGGCGGGCTCTTAACCAATCCGGAATCCCGGGCACTTTCCTGATGTACATCAGGAAAGTGCCCGTGATTCCGGCGCCCCCATAGACTTCTATGAGGGCGTCCGGGCCGGAATTCCGGAAAAAATAGGACATGTCCGTGGAAAAATCCGGGAGGGTGTCCGTGACCAATTAAAGTCTATGGGTCCGGAAATCCGGATGGTTTTTCCGGACGTGTTAAGGGGGCCTTAGCCTCCTTCAGCCGTGCATAGGAGATAATAGACACTTTAGTGACACCTAGTGGAAAAAAACTCTAACTAACGAGGATACTTCATCTCACTTGAGTGAACACGAGGGGGTTACCTTACTCAGGTGCAATAAAGACTTAGGAGCCCAAAATGGGTGACTACACTTGTGCATGGAACTGGTCTGGCATGGTACGTATTAAAAGCAACTCAGTCTTCCAGAGGCAGCTCGGTCTGCACACCATATCAGAGTCATAAGTCAAAAATACGTCCCAGATTTGACTGTATGGGGTCCCGAAATTCCTGATCACGGCCCTTAGGATACTTTATGGGGCCTGTAGTCCCAACCCCAGGACGTGATTGGGTCTGAGACTCCAACCCCGGGACCAACACTACAGGCTGACTGCTGGCCGCCAATCAACAATCCATACCTTTGGCCAGCCGCGCTAATTGCCCGGGGGTGGTAAAGCAGAGGCATGATCAAAGGACGCTGATGCACCCCTGGCAACCTAGCCAGCCGGTAGCTAGAGACGAGTCCAATACATAGAATAAAAATAGAACAGTTTACTTGCAGGAACTTAGTGCAATATATATATGCAGTATAATATACTTGCCCTCTCTTAGATACTCTTTAAAGGATTAAAAGTGTATTCATTCAAATTTCGGGGCCTCTTAAGAAGACTGTATTGTTATTTCTTCTTCCCTACCTCCAATGATTTTGAGGGTGTGAGTTTAGCCATAATCCGGCTATTTTATTAGATGATTGTATTGTTCATTTCATACCATGTTATTGCTGGATACAAACTTGAATAAATTTTAAGAAAATCAAATTTCAAACTCAAAATTTAAATTAATTCGATTTTAAATTCAAATTTTAATTCCAACTTAAAATCAAATTATAATTCAATTTTCAAAAATAAATTTAATTATTATTTTTTTTTAATTCGGTCGCCAGAACAGAAGCGGTGGGGAGAAGTGGTGAGTGACATGATACTGGTAAAATTACCCCAACTGCTAAAGTAGTCAGGGGGTGTCATGCCCCAGCCCTGGTCAGTCTAGTAAATTAAAAGACAAGTTATTAAGGGAGGGAGGAGGGGAGCAGTCAGCTTGTCAGCACTGACAGGGGAACACTCTCCAAGGCCTTTGACCTTCAAAGTGAGCTTCAAGCCTTTGACCTTGGTTGCATGTGCCTTGCCCATCTTGGTCTGGGTCAGCACTATTGTCCTGAGGTTGACCACCAGGCTGTTGCCCAGAATTTGGCGTAATGGTGCAATTAGGCAGCCTCAGAGGCATCTATGCATGCTGCCCCTGCTGTTTCCTGTCCATTTCCGTGGTGTTTCGATCATTTTCTGAGGTTGCCAGGTTTTAAAGCAACCTTCACTGGGCTTGGGTCCCCTGCAAAAATGCTTGAGTCTCCCATTGACTTCAATGGGGTTCGTTACCCAAAACGAGCACCCGAGCATCGGAAGTATTTGACTCGAGTATAGAGCACCCAAGCATTTTAGTACTCTCTCATCACTAGTCTTGACTACTGCAATTCCTTACTTATCGGCCTTCCCCTCTATAAACTCTCCCCCCTCCAGTTTATTCTTAATGCAGAAGCCAGGCTTATCTCCCTGTCCAAATGCTATACAGAATCCTCCCCCTTGTGCCAGTCATTACATTGGCTCCCTATTAACCCCTTGCTTATTTTTCAAATCTGACCTGTCTCTCTTTATGTAGTTATAACTCTGCGATGCTTTTAACTATCGCAGTTATTCTGCGATAATTTTTTTGTGACATATTCCTCTTTATGTTTGTGGTATACTCTGGTTGATAACACAACATTTGCACAAAAAATTGGAAAAATGTATGTTTCTTTATCTTCAAAACTCTCTTTTCCTAAGAAAGATAGTCATGCCACATGAACTAATTATTACTGCAACATCTGCAACATGTCTGCTTTATGGTGACGTCATTTGGTGAACGTCCTTTTACTTGTTAGGATGTTAGAGGGCTTCGAAATTTTGCAGTGTTTTTTAAAATTTTCAGGAAAATTTACAAATTCTGATTTCATTAGGGACCAGTTCAGTTCTGTAGTGAATTTGTTAGTTACCCCCATAAATCTCTCCGCTGTAAAAACTGCACCCCTCAAAGTATTCAAAGTAACATTTCACAAGTTTATTAACCCTTTAGGTGTTTTGCAGAAATTTAAGCAAGTTGGAGGGGAAATTTAACATTTTCAATTTTTTGGCAGATATTCCATTTCAATCCATTTTTTTTCCTCTTACACATCAAATGCTTACTGAGAAATGGAACACACTATTTATTCCCCTTATTTCAGTGTTTCTAGAAATCCCCCATATGTTGGCGCAGTGCGTCAACCACAGGCCGCAGACATGACAGAGACCTGGAGAATTTTGGGGTCTTTTCTTATTTCAGGTTTTTTTAGCCATTATACCATGTCACAGAGGCCTTGCGGTGCCAAAATATTTGTGTAAGACGGGTTGACGTTTCCATCGGTATCATTCTCGGGGACATGTGACACCCTAATCATTTTTTAATAAATTTTGTTCTGAAGTGGTACGAATAAAAAAAAAATTTTGCAGCAGTTTTTCATTATTTTTTTGTGCGCCGTTTAATATAAGTTGCATATGACATGTTATCGTTATTTTTCAGGTCGGCACGGTTACAGTGATATCCATTTTATATAGCTTTTGTTATAGTTTATGGCATTTATACTATAAATACTGTTTGTGTCTTGCATATTGTAAGAGCAGTAATATTTAAATTTTTTCACCAATGGAGTTATGTGAGGGTTTTTCTTTTGCAGCATAAGCTGACGCTTTTAGTGGTACACCTTTTGGGTACATCAGACTTTTTGATAGGTTTTTCCTTTATTTTTTAGGGGGCGGGATTAACAAAAAATTTTAAATTTTTGTTAGTTTTTTTATTAGTTTTTTTTAATGGCGTTAATCGGGTGGAATGATTAATGTAACGGGTTAATAGACGGACGCGAATTACGGACGCGTTGATACCAAATATGTGTATCTTATTTAAAGGGGATCTTTTATAAAGGGGGTGTGGGGAATGTGTATGTTTATTTATTTATATATATATTTATTTATTTTAATTTATTTATTTATTATGTAGTTAATTTATTTTTTGTAATTAATTATTTCTTTAATTGCTATGGATACCCGAGCAATCGCGCGGCTCCGGGTGGGAGAGAATGCAGAGGGAGCCGGGGGAGATGGGGGAGATGGGGGAGCACGGGGAGGTGGCGGCCGCACGGTGGGGAACTCGGAGGCAGAGAAGGGCAGCCTGGGGGGAGCGCAGCAGCATGTGCCGCAGCCTCCTCCCAGGCACCCGATCTGCAGGGGGGCCGGCTCAGGATGGGGGAGCACAGAGAGCGGGCGGCCGCATAGAGGGGGGGCGGGGGCTCGGCAGCAGAGAAGGGAAGCCTGGGGGGAGCGCAGCAGCATGTGCCGCAGCCTCCTCCCAGGCACCCGATCGGCAGGCAGGAGCATATCTCCCCATAGACGCTGCGGTCGCATCGACCGCAGCATCTATGGGGTTAACTGGCTGAGGGGAGCACAGCTCCTCTCTGGGCAGTGGCAGCAGGAGGAGGCTGTGTGACACAGCCTTCTCCTGCTGCCCGATCGCATCTAGGAACAGAGGGGGAGGCAGAGAAGTCATGACGTCTAGGGACGTCATGATGCATTCTGCCACTGCTTTTCATGACGTCCCTGGACGTCATATTGGGGGAAGGGGTTAAAGGGGTTATCCAGTGCTACAAAAACATGGCCACTTTCTTTCAGAGAAAACACGACTCTTGTTTCCAGTTCAGTTTGCAATTAAAGGGGTTATCCAGTGCTACAAAAACATGGCCGCTTTTCCCCCTCTCTTGTCTCTAGTTCAGGTGTGGTTTGCAATTAAGCTTCATTTGCTTCAATGGAACTGAATTTGAAACCCCACCCAATCTGGAGACAAGAGAGGGTGAAAAGTAGCCATGTTTTTGTAGCGCTGGATAACCCCTTTAAGCTCCATTTATTTCAATAAAACTGAGCAGCAAAACCCCATCCAAGCTGGAGACAAGAGTGGGGCTGTCTCTGTAAGAACATGGCCATGTTTTTGTAGCGCTGGATAACCCCTTTAAGCACAGGATACAATGTAAACTACTGCTGACCCATAAAGCTCTCCACAGTGCTGCACTTCCCTATATCTCCTCTGTCATCTCTGTCTAGCGTCTTATCTGTGCTTTACACTCTGCTAATGACTAGAGATGAGCGAATAGTGAAATATTCGGAAATTTAAATTAAATTCGAATAGCCCCCAATATTCGACTGATGATCGAATATCGAATCCCATTATAGTCTATGGGAGAAAAATACTCGGGACTTGAAAATCAATATTCTATCACTTGGAGGTCACCAAGTCTATAATGACATCTCAGGAAATGATGCCAACACCTCTGGAATGCATCTGGGAAAGCAGGGGAATAGTGATGAGCAAGAACTAAAATGCTCGGGTGCTCGTTACTCGAGATGAATATCTCCAGATACTCGAGTGCGCGTTTCGAGTAACGAACCCCATTGAAGTCAATGGGAAACTTGAGCATTTTTGCAGGGGACCCAAGTTCAGTAGAGGGAAGATCGTGTGAAAACCTGTCAACCTCAGAAAATGATGGAAACACAATGGAAATGGACAGGAAACAGCAGAGACAGCATGCATGGATGCCTCTGAGGCTGCCTAATCGCACCATTATGCCAAATCCTGGGCAATGACCTGGTTAAAACAGTGGTAGGCATATGAACCCCCCAAAAACTCAGCCTGACACAGCATGGCAGTGAGAACACAGGGAACCATTAAAATAGAGGTAGCATATGATGAACCACCCAAAAACGTTGCCTGACACAGCATGGCGGTGAGGACACAGAGAACCATTAAAAACAGAGGTAGCATATGAACCACCCCAAAATTTAGCCTGACAGAGCATGGCAGTGAGGACACAGGGAACCATCCATACACAGGTAGCATATGAACCACCCAAAAACTTAGCCTTACACCACAGACCCAGACCAAGATGGACAATACAATAATCTAAATAAAAATAGACGAATTATGGCTAGATTTAGCCTCACACCCTCATGCAGTTGTGCATGAGAGGCATATCTTTGGAGGTAGGGATGAAAAATAACAATACAGTCTTCTTAAGAGGCCCCAGAATTTGATTTGATCGAATGAATACACTTTCAATCCTTTAAAGAGTCTCTAAGAAAGGGCAAGTGTGGTAGCCTGTCTATTAAAAAGACCTGGTCAAAAGGATCCGAGGAACAACATCCTGGTCAACAACATGCGAGGAAGGATAGAAGCTACTGTTTAAAGGCCTGGTCAATCCTGCCTTCAAAACGGCTACAACTTTGAAAAAAGGTAGAAGGTACTGGTGAAAGGATGGCAGAGGACACCCGTAAGATGACATCCACAGATAATATGGTTTGAAATGGACAAGACAAGGATGCTAAATTGAATTTGACTGTAGCAGTTGGGGTAACATTCCCTGCATAATGTGACTCCCCACTTCTCCCCCACCGCTGTTTCGACTTTGAGTTTGACTGTAGCAGTTGGGGTAACATTCACTGCATAATTTGACTCCCCACTTCTCCCCCCACCGCTGTTTTGAGTTTGAATTTGACTATAGCAGTTGGGGTAACATTCCCTGCATAATGTGACTCCCCACTTCTCCCCCCACCACTGTTTCTACTTTGAATTTGACTGTAGCAGTTGGGGGTAACATTCCCTGCATCATGTGACTCCCCACTTCTCCCCCACCGCTGTTTTGAGTTTAATTTGAATTTGACTGTAGCAGTTGGGGTAACATTCCCTGCATAATGTGACACCCCACTTCTCCCCCACCGCTGTTTCGACTTTAAATTTGACTGTAGCAGTTGGGGTAACATTCCCTGCATAATGTGACTCCCCACTTCTCCCCCCACCGCTGTTTCAACTTTGAATTTGACTGTAGCAGTTGGGGTAACATTCCCTGCATCATGTGATTCCCCACCGCTGTTTTGAGTTTGAATTTGACTTTAAATGTGACTGTAGCAGTTGGGGTAACTTTCCCTGGTTGACTTGCGGAAATGCGCACAGACGCGGTGCACCTTAGTGAACAAGTCAGCCAAATTGGGGTAGGTTTTAAGGAACGGCAGCAACACTAGGTTGAAGAAGTGGGCCAGGCATAGTACATGTGTGAGGCTGCCGAGTTGCAGAGCCGCTGCCAGGTTCTGCCCCTTGTCACATGCAACCAAGCTCACTGCTAATTACACAGGGTAATAAGCTGTGAGCTTGGATATGGCTTCAATAAGACATAAATAAATTAAAAAATTAATAAACGTCAGTCTGTCATCGCTGTCACTTGACAGGCGGGTGCGCTTATTAGTGACTTATTAGTGCACTGAAGATCCGCTCTGACAACACACTAGGGGCAGGGCAGCCCAGCACCTCCAAGTCAAACTCAAAATCCAATCAGCATTGGGGAGAAGTGGTGAGTCACATCCAAGCTCACAGCTAATTGCCCTGTGAAAGATGGGTGGCATATACTATATGCATATACTATATAGCTGCAGTTACCCACAAATTGTATACGACAACCTCCAGAAACTAGTGGAACCTGTATATTTTCTTATTTCTTCATTTATGACTGCAGTCACATTAAAGCTCACTGCTAATTGCCCTGTGAAATATGGTGGTATATACCATATAATAGTAATAATAATATAATAGTACTGAGGACTTCTTAGGGGTCTGTATGCAACACCTGCTGACTCCTTTCTGCCAGCAGCGATCACCACATTGTGTTGCTAAAATCTTGGTAGCTGTACTGCATGTCCCAGCCAACAGTCTGGAGTCTGACTTTGAGCATAGTGGAGGTGAAGGGGCGGGTGTAATGGCGGCAGGCGCTCGTGCCTGGGGCCTGGGCGGGGGGACTGGCAGAGCCAGCATGTGACACAGGGAAAGCAGCATTAACTAAGTGAATGGCCTTGGCTCCACTGAGTGGGGTGTTTAGCACTTATATGCCTACGCATACTGGTAGTGGTTAGCCTGGTAGTGGTGTCTCCCTTGCTGATCCTGGCGTGGCACAGGTGGCACACTACAGTCCGTCGGTCATCCGCAGTTTCTTTAAAAAATAACATCCAGGCCTGCCCACGGGAGTTTGACTCTGTGAAACAGTTGCTGATCTACTTGCTCTGGCCCTGCTTCTCCCTCTGCCCACCCATCTTCCTCACCAACCTGTCCTGTGGCTGAACTTGACTACCGCTCGGAAGCACTGTCACTAGGCTTATCCACCTAGCTAGGGTCAGTCACCTCGTCCTCATCCGCCACCAGCCCTTCCTCCAATTCTGAATCCCTCCTTTCCCTGGAGGGGCCAGGCTGTGGGGAAGGAGGCTTAGCTTCTAGAGCAAGGATTCCACTTCCTTGGCTAGCTTGGGTGGACTGTGTGGAAGACTGGGTGGTGGATAAGTTACTGGACACATTATCCGCTATCCACGTCAGCACCTGTTCATGCTGCTGCAGTTTCAATAGTGGTCTACCCTGAGGCCCTGTAAGTTGCGAGAAAAAGCTAAGGATTGAATGTCTGTGGTGTGCCACAGCTCCCTCCTCAACGGGTGCTGCTGTGTCACCCTGCCCAGAATCACAGCCTCTGCCCGCTGCATCGCTTGGAACCCCTGGGCTTCACCATTTTATGGACACTGCACAGTCAAGACTGAGATAGCTGCACTACAGATCACAGCAAGCCAAGGAAATATATTACTCAGACTATGTCAGAAAGGGGAACAAACACAACCAGACAGTGGGCCCCAATCTGAACCACCCACTGTCCCTGCCTAATTGCCTCAGTCAACCCTAGCCGGTCGCGGACAACCACAGAGACGTTCCCTGCACTGAGTACGTGAGACACAAAACACGACAGAAAGACAAACAGAATATAGAAGCGTGGACAAAGCCAGGTCAAACCACATGGGCAACGCAGTACCAAATCAGAATGCAAAGAGTAGTCACTGGTCAAGCGGGAGGTCAGAAACACGAGCAAACAGTCAGCAGGAATTAGGACGGAGAGCGCAGGAATAAACTAGGGGAGCTGGGACCAGGGGTTAACCTAATAGCCAGCGATTACAAGCTGGCTCTGACTTTCACTTATACTGGATCAGGAGCCCGGACCAAAGGCTGATTGGTTCGGCCTCCTGAATCCAGCCATGTAACAGCTGTGGTACTGCAGGCTGAGTGGCGGAGCGATCTGTCACTCAGCCTGCAAGAACGCCGCTCAGCTGTTGTGCCGGCCGGCCGGCTGACAGTCACGTGACCGCAGCATCCCTGGTTGTCAGGGACGCCGTTGGGTCTCCGTGACGTCACTCGGATCCGGCGGGCGGAGTGACGGTGCGCTCCCGAGCCGGTTGACGGAGCCGAGCAAGAAGAGAACGCCGCAGGACCCTGGTGAGGTAAGTTCCTGACATTACCCCCCTTCTGAGGGGCCTCAGGACCCTTATCCACTGGACCAGGCTTAGACGGGTTCTGAGCATGGTATCGTCGGACCAATTGAGGAGCATGTATGTCCCTAACCGCCACCCAAGTACTTTCTTCTGGTCCGAAGCCCTTCCAGTGAACCAGATACTGTAACGAGTCCTGAACCCAACGGGAGTCCAGAATTCTCTCCACCTCATATTCTAACTCACCCTGGATGACAAGTGGGGCAGGAGGAAGCGATGGGAACACCGGCGGCTTATATTTCTTTAACAGAGCTTTGTGAAATACAGAATGAATTCTTAAAGATGTAGGCAGTTTGAGTCTGAAAGTATCAGGATTAATGATTTCCACAATGGTTTATGGCCTGATGTATTTGTGTGCCAGTTTCCCAGATTGTACCCTTAGTTTAAGATTCTTGGTAGAGAGCCAGACCTTATCACCTACTGCATATTGGTGGCCAGATATGCGTCTTTTGTTAGCATACTTTCGGTAGGATTCTTGGGCTTTAACCAAGCTCTGATGAGCTTGGGCCCAAACTGTGCACAGTTTCGAAGAAATAGCTCTGCAGAGGGGTTCACAGACTTGGCGGAGTGAACGGACGAGTAGCTGGGATTAAAACCATATTTACAAAAAAATGGCGACATTTTAGTAGAATGTCTCTCATGGTTATTGATTGCAAATTCGGCGAGGGAAATGAAATCACGCCATTTGTCTTGGGTATCCGACACAAAACACCTTAGGAATTGTTCCAGTGACTGGTTGACCCTCTCAGTCTGTCCATTGGTCTGAGGGTGAAAGGCAGAAGTGAAGGACAACGAGGTACCTAACTTACCACAAAATTCCCTCCAAAATCTAGCAACAAACTGGACGCCTCTATCAGAAACAATGTTCTCCGGTACCCCATGCAAGCGCAGAACATGGTTAACAAACAGCGTGGCTAATAAGCGAGCACTGGGGAGTTACGTAGTGGGATGAGGTGACACATTTTAGAAAAACGATCCACCACCACCCAAATGACCGTTTTACCCCTAGACACAGGCAAGTCCGTAATAAAGTCCATAGATAAGTGCGTCCAAGGTCTCGTAGGTAGTAGTAATTTCCGATTACCAATATCATAGTTGCGCTCTGCTTGAGAGAATTTCCTCGAAAAGTACGCAACTGGCCGGAGGTGGGTAAGGGTGTCTGATCCCTGGAACAAGACTGCTCCCACCCCTACCTCGGATGCGTCCACTTCAATAATAAATGGGCGCTCGAAATCTGGCTGAATCAACACTGGAGCCTCTGAGAAGTAGTGCTGAAGTGTGTCGAAGGCCTTGATAGCCTCTGTGGACCAGTGTACCAGATCCCGCCCCCCTTTTTAATCATATCTGTAAGAGGTTTGGCTATGATAGAAAAACCCTTAATAAATTTTCTATAATAATTAGCAAAACCTAAAAACCTTTTGTAGGGCCTTCAGGTTGCTAGATCACTCACAATTCTCAATGGCTGCTACTTTGATCTGATCCTTAGTAAATGAATCAGGGGTAATATTATAACCCAGAAACGAGACTTCTTGAATCCCGAACTGGCACTTTGACAACTTGGCACAAAGATTATTCTGTCTCAGAAGCTCCATTACAGTACGAACATGCTGCAAATGGGTCGACCAGTCTGAGGAAAAAACTAGAATATCATCAAGATATACAACAAGAAAACGTCCAAGCTGCTCCCAAAAAATGTTGTTAAGAAAGTGTTGGAAGACCGCCAGGGCATTACACAACCCAAAGGGCATGACGAGATACTCTAAGTGACACTCTGGGGTGTTGAATGCGGTCTTCCATTCATCACCTTCCCTGATGCGGATTAAATTGTATGCCCCCCACAGGTCAATCTTCAAAAACCATTTAGCGCCCACAATCTGATTGAACAAATCGGGGATTAAGGGCAGCGGGTGTTGATTCTTAACAGTGATTTTATTTAGTTCCCGATAGTCAATACAAGGCCGAAGACCCCCGTCTTTTCTGCCCACAAAAAAGAATCCTGCCCCCATGGAGGAAGAGGAGGGACGGATGTGGCCCTTACGTAGATTGTCTTTAATGTATTCCCGCATAGCTTCCCTCTCAGGGCAGGACAAGTTAAATATGCAACCTCGAGGGCATTTGACACCAGGAACTAAATCTATGGCACAGTCATACGGTCTGTGGGGTGGCAACCCCTCTACCGCCTTCTCATCAAACACATCGGCATAGTCCGACAAAAATTCCGGAATCTCTCCTTCCCCCGGGGAGCATTCAGCGAGAGACACAGCAATACAATGAGAATCACACCCAGGCCCCCACCACACCAGTTCCCTGCTGGACCAATCAAAAACTGGGTTATGTGTTTCCAACCATGATAACCCCAGAATTACGTCAGATGACAAATTATGCATAAGAAGAAAATCAAGACTTTCAACATGGACTGACCCCACCTTAACCTCCAGGCGAGGGGTCACATATCGTACGTCCCCCTGAGCAAAGGGAGCAGAGTCTGCTTCAGTGACATTAACAGGACGCTGGAGCAGCAGGGGACATACTTCCAAACCAGAAAAGAACACAGGATTAATAAAATTTGCGGAGGATCCAGAATCAATCTGGGCGTACCCATTGATACTTTTACCTCCCACAGACAGAGAAATAGGCAACAATAGCTTATTTTTGAAGGTTACCTGTGCGCCTGAGAGACCCCCTCGATAATCTCTCAGGCGCTGGAGTTTGCCGGCGGTGACCTCAGTCTAGAAGGACATTGTCGGATCTGGTGTCCTGTCTTCCCGCAGTAAAAACACAGATTATTCTGTATGCGATGGGCTCTTCGGGTTTTAGCATCGGTAGTATCCACCTGCATGGGTTCTTCAGGTGAGGGCAAGACAGGAAGGGAAGGCTTAGGGTTAGGAAGCTGTGAGACGGGGTTTTTAGGGAAGTCGGGGGTACCCCTCTCTTTTTGTTGGTCCCTAAGTCGCTGGTCCACTCGAATAGCCAAAGTCATGCTCTCCTCTAGTGAGTAAGGAAGGGGGTATGCCACCAACATATCCTTCAGTCGGTCACTAAGTCCTACCCGAAACTGAAATTGGAGGGCCGTGTCCTTCCACGTGGAGTGACCACTCCACTGCCTGAACTCTGAGCAGTACTCCTCCACTGGACGTCGGCCCTGTCTCACCCAGTCAACTGACGCTCAGCATTGGCTGCACTGCACAGTAACTGTGTTACTGTAGAGTAACCCCAATGCCGTAAAAAATTGGTCAGAAGTCTGCAGGTCAGGGGGCAGGGAGAATGCCCACTCTTGCGGTGGCCCTTGGAGAAGGGATATGATGATGCCGACCTTCTGAGACTCGTCTCCCGAAGAGCGGGTACGCAATCTAAAAAATAGCTTGCACCCCTCCCTGAATGCACGGAACCTCCTCCTGTCCACCGAGAACTTATCTGGGAGCTGAATGGGCGTCTCAGGAGGTGCTGGGGAGGTCACCATGAGTTGTCGGGATGTCGTCTCTTGATCCTGGACCCTTTCAGCAAGCTCCTGAACCATAGTGTTGAGCCGCTGCATTTGGCCACGATATTTGACATGGCGGTCCGGTTGTCCATGGGGCAACGGCAGTATTGGGCTGGCTATTCTGTCAGAAAGGGGAACAAACACAACCAGACAGTGGGCCCCAATCTGAACCACCCTCAGTCGACCCTAGGCGGTCGCGGACAACCACGGAGACGTTCCCTGCACTGAGTACGTGAGACACAAAACACGACAGACAGACAAACACAATATAGAAGCGTGAACAAAGCCAGGTCAAACCACACGGGCAACGCAATACCAAATCAGAATGCAAAGAGTAGTCACGGGTAAGGCGGGAGGTCAGAAAAAACTAGCAAACAGTCAGCAGGAATTAGGACGGGGAGAGCAGGAATAGACTAGGGGAGCTGGGACCAGGGGTTAACCTAATAGCCAGCGATTACAAGCTGGCTCTGACTCTCACTTATACTGGATCAGGAGCCCGGGGTTATTCTAATTTTCTGAAACTATTGGGTCTTTGGGGTTTTTCTTAATCTATAATCATCAACTTTAACAGAAATAAACGCTTGAAAAAGTTCACTCTGTATGTAAGGACTGTATAGAATAAGGTCACTTTTTGAATTGAAATACTAAAGAAAAAAATGTATTTTGTTGATATTCTAATTTATTGCAAACCACTGTATGTGTGTGTGTGTGTGATGTTATTTTTTTTAGAATGCCAAACAGAACACATAGGACACATAGGGGGAGATTTATCAAAGGGTGTAAAATTTAGACTGGTGCAAACTGCCTACAGCAACCAATCACAGCTCAGCTTTCCATTCAGCACTGCCAAAAGCTGAGCTGTGATTGGTTGCTGTGGGTAGTTTGCACCAGTCTAAATTTTACACCCTTTGATCTCCCCTATAGTGCACAAATCAGCAGTACTAACACAATAGTTTTTATGGCACACTCACAGAATACAGCCATATACCAGATATATCATTTTTATAATGCCATACAGAAAAAGGCGTTCAAATTCGTAGTACCAAACTTGTTTTTTGTTATGGCACACTCGCAGTATACAGCTGTATACCCTGGGGGAGATTTATTAAACGTTGATTAAAGTGAAACTGGCTCCGTTGCCCCTAGCAACAGTCAGATTCCACCTTTCATTCCTCACAGACTCTTTGGAAAATGAAAGGTGGAATCTGATTGGTTGCTAGGGGCGACTGAGACAGTTTCTCTTTACACCATGTTTGATAAATCTCTCCCCCCCCCCTACCTCTACAGTAGATACACTACAGCCTATTGCTCACACTGTACTGCCCATACCTCCCAACTTTTAGGATGGCCAAAAAGGGACACTTGTGGCCCACACAATGGCTTAATCATTGTTTTGTGGCACAGATCATGGCCCTATAATGGATCTGTAACACCTACAGATGTGTACATGGGGTCATTTGAACTGCATGTATGCAATTATGTGTGAAAGGGGCTATAATGTCACATTGATTCATCTGAGTATAACAACAGAGGGACTTGGATCAAAAGTAGGGACTGTCCCTCCAAAAGAGGGACACTTGGGAGGTATGACTGCCTGTGTGAACACACTGTCTCAAAACACCTTCTAAATCTCTGCTTTCTCTATTTTTAGCCCTAACAAGGACTTTTGGGGGTCCCTTCCTACCACCTAACTTCTTCTAAAAGCTAACTCTCCCTGGTATACAGTCTCTCCCTTTCTAGCTCCAACACCCAAGTGAAACGTATATGAAATCCCCTATTCGATAAATCAGAAGGTCACATGGTTTAGCCAGCCAATCACAGTTAAAGCTTTTTTAAAAGTCCTGTCTATTCCTAGTGCCTGTCCCTCTCCTCTGCATGTTTATTGGCTGAAAAAAGTGCCAGGGGAGTAGGAGGGCCCATCAAATTTTTACTGTGTTTTTAGTTTCAAACTATTCAAACTATTCAAAGTGTAGTATTCATTCGAATGACTATTTGATCGAACACTACTCGCTCATCACTACTTATGACCTATGCCTAACATCCCCCTTAATCCACACCTTTCACGCCTGTCTTCAGCATGCATGCATTGCCTAAGACTGTCAGACTCCCCTCCAATACCCAAAGCTTTAAATGTGCCCTTAAAACTCATCTTTTTAAACAGGCTTATTGGGTTCCCTAATTTGGTCACTCTCCCCCCTTCCACTCAAGCACTTAGACCTGTAGCATGCAGGTATTGGTTGGTAACTGATTAACCCACCTCTACCTGCACTGCCCTATTTATAAAGATGGCTGGACCATAGTAACAGCAAAGCACTTTTGTCTCTCGGCCTTTTGTCTCTAATACTTTCTTCATAGCCTGTAAGCTCTTCCGAGCAGGGCCCTCACTCCTCATGTATGGTTTATAATTACACATGTATCTCTGTAATGTCTGACTTTTGTCAGACAAGTACTGTGTCTATCCCTAGAATTGTAAAGTGCTGCAGAATCTGTTGGCGCTATATAAATTATTATTATTATTATTATTATTATTATTATTATTATAATGTTATTTTCTTGATTTTTTTTGGAGAGTCTCTCTTTCACGGTCTCTGGTCACCCCCATACACAGTGCTCCTGCCAGCATTATTTATTATTTAAGTGATAGAAGCACTGTGTGTATGGTGCTGCTGGCCACCCCTGCCCCCCACACACATATATCCTTGATTTTGGAACCAGATTTGTGTCTGATGTAGAGTGAAAAATGTGATGACTGCGCAGACAGAAATTTGTTTTTGGTGCAATGGCATATTAATAAACGGAAAAAGCCTTTAAGGTATGATTTTTTCTACTACAAGTTGCAAATTAATGCACAAATGGTATTTCCTAAAATAACTTGTTTCCTAAAATATTGTGTAATATCTTAGACGGTAACATACAGATAATATGTAACTCTCCATACAAATAGATTCCTGGGCACTACGCTGTGGAAGCTAAGTGTATATATTTCCATAAAATGTTAACTAGGCAAGTGTTATCTAATGTAGAAGAAGGATTTAACTGTAGTGATAGAATTTACTAAGCTGGCAAACACATAAAAAACCCTTATAGTCAGTAAGGGTTTGGTAAGGGAAATGCATGTTTGCAATAAAAGCAGATCAGTAGCCCGATCTTTAAAATTTTCGCCTGGCCAGTGAAGACAAATTATCACCACTGAAAATAGAAAGTGCTTAGCATTACTTTTTTGGTCATTTTTTTTTTATTTACCCTTATATATTTAAACTACAGAACTAATTTTTTTTTAAATCTACCTTCTCAGCATATACATCTCCTGACTGTGGTGTTCTCTAGGCCTCACTGTGGTTATTTGATAACCCTGGATACGTATTTTGATTTGGACAAATGCAAAAATCTTACTTTTATTTATCGCCATCCAGCCGAGGCATACAGGTCAGTATTTTTTAAAAGAAGAAAATTTTTTAACATGGAATCCCCCTTAAATATTGTTGTACTTTATTAGACACCTATTTATGATTTGAGCTTTCTTTTATAGACCCAGAAATGCAGCATTAAATCAAGTTAGCTTCGAGTGACCTCAGCAAATCTAAATGAATCATAGGGCCGTATTTAGAGCTTGTGCTGCCCTACCACTTTAACTAAATACACCTCATTAGGGCAGTTCTGCAAGCGTATAAATGTTTTTGCAGGTCTGTCACAAATGCACATGAATTATGTGTGGATTTTGTTGCAGAATTACTTGTGATTTCAGCACTATATACAGAAATTAGTGAAATAAATCATAAATCTACATCAAATCTGCATTTTAATTAATTACAAATCCAATTCAGAGTTCAGTCCGTGATAAACATCCGGCATACCGACTGTATATCGGTACCATCCCGTATACCACTGGACAAGTGAACACAGCCTAAGTGAAATGCAAGACTTTAGTGGTCATGTCAAAAATTGGTTTAGGGTGCCTTCACATGTAACGGATCCGCAGCGGATTTCTTGCTGCAAATTCGCAGCGAGGTCCGCTGCGGATCTCTGCCCTGTACACTTACGGGCAGACAAACTCGCAGCGGGATGGACATCTCGCTGAGAGTATGTCTGCAGCCCGCCCCGTTAACCCCCTTGCCACCTGCTCCTTGCTCCGGCTTGCTTCGGAGCTCCCGGGGTCTTCACATCCCGCTCAGCCAATCAGTGCACTGCGGCAGGGCAGCGCACTGATTGGCCGAGCGTGACGTGTCGGGAGCTATGAAGCAAGCCGGAGCGTGGAAAAGGTGATGTATACGCTCCGGGGGGGTTAATGGGGCGGATATTGGACATACTCACTGCGAGTTTGTCTGCCCATAAGTGTACAGGGCAGGGATCCGCAGGGGACCTTGCTGTGGATCCGTTATGTGTGAACGCACCCTTACTGAGTAAGGGGAAATATTGCCTGGTCAGATGAAGTTTCTGTAGCATCAAATTCTAACCTTGCAAATTCTGCCAAATTGTGGCATATCTCAACCTTTCCATGACCACGGTTTGGCACAAGCAAGATGAATCAATGAATATTTTAGGCTGATGAAGGTGACATAATGGTGTGTGGGATTTTTTTACTTCCTGGTTTCTTTGATACCCGTGTCCATTGTATGGACAATAGGTATTATCTATACAGCTCAGGCTCAGATTGGAACTCCGGGGAACCGGGGAACATTAAGAGCATAGCTGCAGTGAGCACCTGGAATACGCAGCTGGGGTCCCCTGTTGCTGGGTAGCTCACTCAGATGCTGAGTACTGTGCACATCATTTAACTGAGAGAGCTCCTAACTAGCGCTTTCAGTTACACCCAGTGGTATGATTGACAGAGCGAAAAGCCATTGGCTCCACGCCAATCACCCTTGTCAAAGTTCGCTCTGAAACGCAGCTCCGGCTCACAAATCATGTCCCTTGTGCGCCAGAGCTCAACAGATGAGAGCAGCCTCTTGTGACCGCAGGCAGAGGCTTAAAAAAGACTGAGAACCAGCCAAAATGTTGCGGAGATGTGAATAAAGAAATTACGTTTTTCACTAGAGGTGTTGTCTCCTGCTAAATTTGTTTCAGGATCTAGTCTAGCGGTTCCCAACCAGGGTGCCGCGGCACCAAGGGGAATTGTGACACTTGCACCACTCATTTTGATGTTCTGCCCACCTCCTGTAAAGCAGGGGAAGCATGCAGAACATTAAAGTGAACATAATGTAGGAGCAGGAACTGTCAGCATCCTGCTCCTATAGTACATTCAATCGTAAAGGCTGCCGGCACTTCATGCCAGCAGCCATGGGACGCTGGGACATGATCTATCCAGCAGTCGTGCCTGCCGGAAGATCGTCCCTACGGTGCACAGGCTGGAGCACAAAGATAAAACAGCTGCTCCCTGCAACCACATAGCCTGGTTTAGGTGAGTAATTTTTTTTATAATAATTGGGGCACAGCATGGGGCATTATTACTATGGAGGCTAGAGCAGGGGGCATTTTTACTGAGGGGAACAGCATGGGGGACATTTTAATGATGAAGGGCATAATAGGTAGTATATCATTACTAAGAATAGAAAAAAGGAAAAATTGGCAGCACATCTATGACTCTGTTCACACTGCAGGTTGCACGCTGCCTGTGGCTAAAGTACAGACAAAAAAAACTGCTGTTGCAGTTACCTTCAGTTTTTTTGTCATTACTATGAATGGCACAACAGTTGGCATTTTTATTATGAGGGGCACAGAGGGCACATCAGGGTGCATTAATACTATGGGGGGCTTAGCAGTGGGGGCATAGCAGGGAGGGCACATATGGAAGGTACATTAGGGGGCCGCAATCCTGGCTCCTTTTTGCAGCCTGGGACCATGGCTATTAGTGGCTATTGGCAGGTGCGGACAATCGCTGTGAAACATGACAGCTGCATTTAAATGTTCTTTACAGCCCCTATCCCTGGTGTCTAGTGGCTAGTGGTGATTGCAGAGGTGGGAAACCCTTCCTCTTATTGGCCCAGGACTCAGCGTTGGAATGACGCTGATCCTGGCTCGGTATTCTATTGATCCTCTATTGATCAGTGTAGTTGTATTAGTTTTTTTTTTAAATGTTTTAATTTTTTAAAAGCTGTCAAATAAAAAAAAACTATGCAAATTGTCTATTGTTGTAAACTTACCACCTTGACAAACATTTTTAACAAGTCAGTTTTACCATAGGGTGAATGGCATAAACACAAAACCATCCCAAATAAAAAATATTGCATTTTATTTTCCCTGCGCATATCATTTTTTTTCCTGGTTTGGCAGCATATTTTATGCAGAAATTAAGTCTGTCATTGTGAAGTACAATTAGTGCTGCAAAATAAGGTCTCGTGGTTCTGTAGGTAAAAAAAATGCAAGTGCTATGGCCTTACTTATCCAAGATAATCTGAGAATGTTTTTATGACACATTGTAATTTATGTAATTTTGAAAAAATGTTTGTTGAAAATTTTTGAAAAACATTTTGGAAAAAGTGCATTTGTTTTACATTTCAAATAAATAAAAGATAAACATAGTCATCACACAATATTGAATGCTTTTGGAAAAGGGAAAATTTTATTTTTCTTAGCATTTTTTCTTTTTGTAGCCCTGGGGAATTTGAAGACTCCATCAACTGATGCCTGACAACTCTGTCCATGTCAAGAAATGTCCAGAGCAGGGAAGGTTTGCTCTGGTGGTCTGCTCCTGACTTGAACAGTTGTTGACATAGGCATAGGTGGTGGCAGGGAGCACCATGTCCGATTCGAAAGAACTACATTCTACAAAGCAGGATAATTCATAACAGTTTAAACCCAAGATGGACTTAGAGTAGATCCAATTAAATCAGAAGAACAGTACCATTTATATATTATTCCATTGCTAAACCATTCCTTTGAGAATGTCCTGGGAAGCACCACAAGTGACCGATGCAGAACAGAGAGAAGAGTCGCTGAGGGACGAGAGGAGCCATACAGGTGAGTTAAGTATATCTTTTTTTTTTAATTACAGATGAAGGGGGTAGTAGTATGATTATGCAGGGTTAGGAGCATTAAGGGTATAGTAGTATGATGATGGAGGGGCAGGAGGATGAAGGGGTAGTAGCATGATGATGAAGGGGTAGTAGTATGATGGTGAAGGTGCAGAAGGATGAATAGGGTAGTATGATGATGGAGTGGCAGTAGGATGAAGGGTTTAGTAGTATGATGATGAAGGGGATAGTAGTATGATTAAGGAGGGGCAGGAGGATGAAGGGGTAGTAGTATGATTATGAAGAAGCAGCAGCAGGAAGATGAAGGGGTAGTAGTATGATGATGGAAGGGCAGGAGTATGAAGGGGGTAGTAGTAGTATGATGATGGAGTGGCAAGAGGAGGAAGGGGTTAGTAGCATGAGGATGGAGGGGCAGGAGGATGAAGGGGGTAGTATGATATTATGGGGTGCAGATGCATCATATGGGCACAAACTACCAGTATATACAGTCAGTCAGTAGAGTGTTATCTCTGGGCCACAGCCTGTATGCTGCTCCAAATGGGGTGTGAAATATATTGAGGACCTGATACTGGGGTGTGTAATATACTAGGGACTTGACATTGGGGTGTTTAAAATACTGGGGACCTGATACTGGGGTGTGTAGTGCTCCTTTTGTTGTTCTGGAAAAAAAACTGGTGACAAGCCACATCCCACACATCACACCGACGATAGGCTGTACCCTACGGAGACCACACCCACAATAAGCCACACCCCATGTCAACGCTAAAGTGTCCCTGAAAAATATTTTCAAATATTGGCAACTATGCATATATGTGTAAAGGAGAACAAATGTGCTGAAATGTGATGTAAGCTGGATCCATGTTTTCCTGTCAGGCCCCTCTGGTTTCCTCTCTGGACTGTAACCCTGCTGTTACCATGCAAGAGTGCACATTCTTTGTGGTAGATTGCAGTAGAACCCACTTTAGTGGGTTGTAACCAAGGGCAACAGATGATGAAAACAATGCAGGCACATGGGGGATTAGGAAGTCTATACCTCTAAAACAGTGCAGTTTCACAAAGGCTTGAACATTAAATATGTTCAGCTTCTCATAATTTATCAGCTTAGACCTACTGTTTTTAACCCCTAGACGATCTAGGACGTACCGATACGGAGCACACTTCATAGCAGGTGGGGGCCGGCTGCAATCAGCCTCACCGTTAATGACACGCTGCAGCGATTGCGCTGCAGCGTGACATTAACTCCTTAAACGCCGCAATCGCGTTACAGGGGAGTCCCCTGTCACTTACCGATCGGGACCCCCGCAGCGTGACTGCGGGGGTCCCGATCATTAAAACGGACCACCGGGGGCAGGCTCAATGAGCAGGGCGCTGATAACACTGATTAATGCTATTCCTATGGCATAAAAAATAATAGTCTCTATGAATAAAAAAAGCTAGTCTTTACCAAAACCATTAGCATGTTCATGGGCCTGGTCATAGTGGGATAGATGAATTCATCCATTCAAAGAGTTAATATGATTAGCTGTAAACAGATTTTAGTCATAAGTTTAGACTGGGCAGTGTTCAATGAAGAGCAGGAGGATCAGCAAGGGGTGGGAGGTTGCTATAGAAACGCTAGCAATCAGAGCCTCTTATTTACTGGCTGTGTATTGTATGCTAACCAGCTGCTGGCACTGGACAGTCATGATTAAAAATAGCATTAATATAAATAATAACACAAATTATTAATCCCTGCTGGTAAGAAGAATCATGCCAAGCCCCTGATGAGCTCATGAGTAACGTAACTAGCTTCATTATCTGGTGCATTGGGATACCTGACATGATACTAACCTAGGAAAGAAAAAAACAAGCTGTGAAGGTCTTGCCAGCCCTCTACTTATGGTATGAAACCTTTATAACCAACTCTCAGTATTCTGGACAGAATAATAATAAAAAAAATTTCATTAGGAATGAGAAGTGAGGAAGTAAACGCAATACAGACTAACTAATAGACTAACTGCTGCTTTAATACCTTATTTTTTTACCTTCAATTTTTAAACTACCAACATATTTCACAGCCTAAAGAGGAACTATACTAGCCTTAAAGGGTTATAGGAATCTTATCTACTGATATGTCCCTTTTGTGCACGGGGCACCAAGGTGGAATATACGTCTCTTATCTTCCTCCTCTGTGCCATTCCATTGCAGTTAGTTGTGTGCTCCAAAGTCAAATGAGACCGTTAGGAGCACTGGGGCACCTGTTAGGAGCACTGCCAGCCCCATAGTGCGGATTCGGACCACCCCTCGGCCACTCCGATCATTATCATTAGAAAGGAATTTTGGGGCAGTGCTTCTAACAGGTGCCCCAGCGCTTCTAACGGTCTGACTGAACTGCCGAACACACGACTAATTGCACCAGAATGGCAACGAGGAGGAAGGTAAGAGACACACCTTCCTTCTCTGTCTCCTGAGCAGTAGGGACATATAAGCAGGTTAGATGTGTCTAACCTGCTGATAGTTCCCCTATAAGCGGCCTATTGATGGACATAAAGTATGTGTCTGTATGTACATTTATTATAGTGCTTGAAAAAGCACTATATTGTAATCCATATTCTTCTTCTTCTTCCAGCCATTTTTCTGCGATTAATAAAGCTCGAGCCGTTTTGCACGCAGACTCTGTTCAAAATGCATTTCGAAGCCCTCGGCGGGAGAGGTGTGCTATCTATTTTTGGTTTCGATCTGATTTGTCGTTTTTAAGAAATTTACGTTTAACCCCTTAAGGACCGGGCCTGAAATGGCCTTAAGGACCGGAGCAAATTTTATAAATATGACCTGTGTCACTTTATTCATTAATAACTACGGGACGATTTTGAGATTGTTTTCTCGTGAAATATTGTACTTCACATTTCTAGTAAATTGGAGTCGATACTAATAGCGAATCTTTATGAAAAAAAACAAAATAGCATGAAAAATTTGGAAAAAAAGCATTTTTCCAACTTTAAAACTTTTCTGCTTATACAGAAAATGGTTATACCACATAAATTATATATTAAATAGCATTAGCAACATGTCTACTTTATGTTGGCGGCATTTATTAAACTATCTTTCATTTTTTTTAGACAATAGAAAGCGTAAAACATTAGCAGCAAATTTCCAAATTTTCAGTAAAATTTCAAAATGAGATATTTTTAGGGACCTGTTCAGGTTTAAAGTGTATTTGAGGGGACTGTGTGTTAGAAAGCCCCACAAAGCACCCCATTTCAGAAACTGCACCCCCCAAACTCTGCAAAAGCACATCCAGAAAGTTTTTTAACCCTTTAGGGGAGTCACAGAAATAAAAGCTAAGTGTGTAAGAAATTTGAAAATTTTAATTTTCTGTGCAGAGATTTTATTGTAATCCAATATTTTTCATAATTATGAACCTATTACTAGAGAAATGCACCCCAATATTTATTGCCCCGTTTCTGCAGTTTATAGAAATACCCCATATGTGGCCCTATTGCGCTATTTGACGCAACCACAAGCCTCAGATATAAGGGAGCGCCTAGTGAATTTTAATGGCTCCGTTATATTTGGTCATTTCTGACTGTACCACTTCAGGTTGGCAGAGGCTCTGGGGTGCCAAAACCTAAAAAACACCCCTAAAGGGACACTATTTAGAAAACTACACCCCTCAAGGAATGTAACAAGGGGTGCGGTGAGCATTTGGACCCCACAGGTGCTTCACAGATTTTCTAAACAATGTGGCGTGAAAAAAGACAAAATTATTTTTTACACTAAAACGTTGTTCTAGCCTTCAATTTTTCATTTTCACAAAGGGATAAAAGAAAAAAAAAGACAAAACATGTAGCGCAGTTTCTCCCGAGTACAGAAATACCCCACATGTGGACATTAAGTGCCAAGCGGGCGCAGGACGAGCCTCCAAAGGGAAGGAGCGCCAATTGGCTTTTGGAAGCTGGATTTCACTGTAATGGATTTCAAGGGCCACGTCGCATTTACAGAGCCCTCATGCTGCCAAAACACTGGAACCCCCCCACAAGGGACCCCATTCTGGAAACTACACCCCTCAAGGACTCTAAAAAGGGGTGTAATGAGGATATGGACCCCACTGGTGATGGGCACAAATGTGGAACAATGTGACGTGAAAGTAAAAAATTTCATTTTTTCACTTTTACGGCACAAATGTGCCCGTCATCAAGGGGTCCATATCCTCACTGCACCCCTTGTTAGATTCCTTGAGGGGTGTAGTTTCCAGAATGGGGTCACTTGTGGGGGGTTTCCAGTGTTTTGGCAGCACCAGGGCTCTGTGAATGCGACATGGCGTTCATCATCCATTCTAGCCAAATCCAACCTCCAAAATCCAAATGGCGCTCCTTCCCTTTGGAGGCTTGCCCAGCGCCCACATGGCGCTTTATGTCCACATGTGGGGTATTTACGGACTCGGGGGAAATTGCTCTACACATTTTGTGTTTTTTTTTCTCTTTTAACCCCTTGTGAAAATGATAAATTCAAGGCTAAACCAACATTATAGTGTAAAAAATTTAATATTTCATTTTCACGCCACATTGTTCCACATTTGTGCCCGTCACCAGTGGGGTCCATATGCTCACTACACCCCTTGTTACATTCCTTGAGGGGTGTAGTTTCCATAATGGGGTCACTTGTGGGGGGTTTCAACTGTCTTGGCAACACAGGGGCCTTTTAAATGCAACATGGCCCCTCGAAATCCATTCCAGCCAAATCCAGCCTCAAAAAACCAAATGGCGCTCCTTCTCTTTGGAGGCTTACCCTGCACCCGCATGGCGCTTTATGTCCACATGTGGGGTATTTGCGCACTCAGGGGAAATTGCTCTACACATTTTGTGTTTTTTTTAAATCTTTTAGCCCCTTGTGAAAATGAAAAAATCATGACAAGATCAATGATTTAGAGTAAAAATAAAAAAAAATTACACTAAATGTTCGTCTAGCCTTGATTTTTTCCCATTTCCACACGGGGTTAAAAAAGAAAATAAACGCAAAACGTGTAGGGTAATTTCCCCTGAGTACGAAAATACCCCACATGTGGACATAATGTGCCATATGGGCACAGGGCAAGCCACCAAAGGGACAGAGCGCCATTTAGAGGCTGGAATGGAGGATGGAGGCCATGTCGCAATTACAAAGCTCCTATGCTGCCAGGACAGTAGAAACCCCCCACAAGTGACCCCATTCTGGAAATTACACCCCATAAGGAATCTAACGAGGGGTACAGTGAGCATATGGACCCCACTGGTGACGGACACATGTGTAGAACATATGCCATGAAAATAAAAAATACAATTTTTTTCATTTTCACGTCCCAAATGTGGCCGTCACCAGGGGGCCATATACCCGCTGCCCCCCTTGTTAGATTCCTTATGGGGTGTAGTTTCCAGAATGAGTTGGGGGTTTCTACTGTCCTTGCCGCACAGAGGCTTTGTAATTGCATCATGGCATCCTCTAACTGGAATGGCGGCCATACCTATTTAGCTGGGGAAAAGGGACCATTCTAATTTATTTGGGGGTATTAGGCCAATTATTAGTTTATAAGGTTGAAAAGGACAGGTGTGCATCAAATTCAACCTGTGTTGATCCAGAGAAAGGCAAAAAACCCTCGTAAGGCAGACAACAGTAGCCTCATCACAGGGAAAAAATTCCTTCCTGACTCCATAATGGCAATCAGAATAATCCCTGGATCAACGTGACCCCTGAAATAGGAATAAGGGAAGGAATTTAGATAATGTAAAACTCCAATGACGTGTGGTACGCCTTGAAGCGATCCAGTATGCAGAGGCCGGGGTGATCAAGACAGGCGTCACACTGGAAAATGGTGTCCTTCCTGATCCCCCTGTTACGCAACACTCTGCGCTTCTCCTGGGGTCTCCCATTCTCCTGTGTGCGGGACGTCACCTGGAAAATGTTTCCCTGGTGCTATACGGGGTCCTTCATATCCAGAAGCGCTGGGTCTGCTCCATGGCTGCTACATATTAAGGCTGTTATTACTGCTTCTGATATGTTCGGATCGTGCCGCAAGCTACAGTAGCTCGGGCAGCGAGGGACCGGAAGAGGGGGGTGCTGGTATAAAAGTTATCCCCGTACCGGTGGTAACCTTTATCCAGCAGTGGGAAGATCAGTTTCCAAACTATCTTCCCACTAACTCCGAGGATGGGGGGAGGGGGCATCTGGGGGCTGGATTTGGGTGTCCCTTCCTTCATACACTCTAAGGGTACGTGCACACTGCGGAATGGCGAAGGATGACCCTTTGTGCATTCCACAGCTGCCACCCACCGGCGGACTGATGCGGGCGCGCGTCTCCGTCCGTGTCATAGACTCCATTCTATGCACGGGCGGATTCCGCTCTCCGTCCAATGTGTACATTCTTTGGATGGACGATGGAATCCACCCATGCATAACATGGAGTCTATGACACGGGTGGAGACACGCGCCTGCATGCACAAAGGGTTATCCTTCGCCATTCCGCAGTGTGCACGTACCCTATATCTGTAAGTGTACCCTGGGGTACTCTCACAGAGTTTGTAGAATTTCACGCCATACCATCATCTTGGGACGGTACTGGCGACGCTACCCCCAGATACGTCATTGGAGGATGAGGATGAGGATGAATGGAGGAACGAAGGATCCCCCCATTCATCCTCACTGGCTGTTTCGGTGTCGGAGGCAATAATAGCGTATGCGTCCGATAGCGGGCCGGGGGCCACTTTTATTTTATATTACTTACGTGCGGCACTTATCAGCAGACCGTGGCAGTAGGATATAGAAAAAAAACACCCTACGCCAAAAAGGAGGAATTGCTGATTAGCAGCCCACTTTCGTGCGATGCTGATCAACACTCAGCGGCCATAGGGTGCGAAAAATAGAAAAAAAAAAATTTGGAAAAAAAAAAGAACCTTTATTACATACAGAACATCCCTATAGTGGCTGATACGTGTATTACACTTATCAGCCGCTAGGGGGCAGCAGAGCGCAAGATCCGAAAAAAGACGACGCTGGAGCCGAAAAAAGCCGAAAAAAGCTGAACGGGGCGTCACGGAAGGAGCTGAAGACCCAACCAGAAGACTAGGACGCCGCGAACCCAGAAGACGCCGATCAGGACCCCGGGACAGGTGAGTAATGTACAAATACCTGCTCTGGACCCCTCAGCTACCTAGCTGAGGGGTCCGGAGCAGGTATTTATAACTTTTGGGGACTTTGATCGCCGTGATTGGCCGGCCGTTCATGGCGATCGGGCCGGTGGCACCGTGACCACCATTACTTTTTACAGTTTATTCCGGGTCATCGGGTCACTGATGGCCCGGAAAGGTTCCGATCGCCGCTTTTGGCTGATCTGAACTGATAAGCCAATAGCGGCGATCGTCGGCATGGGGGGGGGTTAACAACCCCCCATGCCGACAGGGAGAGATGGCCTGCAGTGTATTTCTGCAGGCCATCTCTCTCGATCGCATGCGGACGGTCCGCGGCGCCCTCTTAAAGGACCAGCGTACCGGTACGTCATGGGTCCTTAAGTGACAGTGATCCATGACGTACCGGTACGTCATGGGTCCTTAAGAGGTTAAAGACCCCTAATTTCCCATAGGAAATAATGGCCTATTGAAAACTAGATTTGCATTTCCAGGGAAATACATAGTGCTTGAAAAGAGAGCCCCTAACCAGTAGAGGACCCGTAGAGGATTTTTTGGCGCTTACGCCGTTTACCGTACGAGATCAGGAATGTGATTAATTAATAGTTCAGGCGATTACGCACGTGGCAATACCAAACATGTTTATTTATTTATTTTTATTTATAACATGGGAAAATGGGGGTGATTATTAGGGGAGGGGGCTTTTTATTAACAATAACAATTTTTTTTTACTTTTACACTAATTATACTAAAAGCCCCCCTGGGGGACTTCTAGTATAAGTACACTAATCTCTCATTGCGATCTATGCTGCATAGATATACAGCATAGATCGATGAGATAGGCACTTGATTGCTTCCGGCTGCTGTAGCCAGAAGCAACCGAATGCCGAGCTGGGATCAGCGCCTTTACGGAGCAGACCCCGACCGGGACAAGATACAGGGATTGTTCCTCCGGGACAACGTCCTGTGGGGAGATCCCTGCCGCTAGACACCAGGGAACAGCTGCATCAGGTAATCGGATGCAACTGTCATCTTTGACAGCTGCATCCGCTTATCTAATTAGCGGGCACGTACGGGTACGTCCAGGGTCGCCTAAGGGTTAACAGTAACTTCCCTTTAAGAGAAAATTTAACCCTATATAGCCTCCCTTTAAGAGCGGCTTTGGTACAGTCCCTTTAGGAGCAACTTTGGTACAGTCCCTTAAGGAGCAACTTTGGTGCAAACGCTTTAAGTGACCTACAGTATATACTGTCCCTTTAAGACCAGCTTAAGTACTGTCCCTTTAAAAGAGACTTAGGTACCATCCTTTGAAAACTAGGTTAAGTACTGACCCTTTAAGAGCGACTTGGGTACCGTCCCTTTAATAACGACTTGGGTACCGTCCCTTTAAGAGCGACTTGGGTACCGACCCTTTAAGAGCGGCTTGGGTACCGTCCCTTTAAGAACAACTTATGTAATGCCCCTTTAAGAGCGACTTGTGTACCGTCCCTTTAAGAGCGACTTATGTAATGGCGCTTTAAAAGCGGCTTGGGTACCGTCCCTTTAAGAGAGCAGCTTGGGTACCGTCCCTTTAAGAATGGCTTGGGTACAGTCCCTTTAAGAGTGACTTTGGTACCGTCCCTTTAAGAGCGATTTAGGTACTGTCCCTTTAAGAGCAACTTGGGTACCGTTCCTTTAAGAGCGGCTAGGGTACCGTCCCTTTAAGAGCGGCTTCGGTACTGTCCCTTAAAGAGCGGCTTGGGTACCGTCCTTTTAAGAGCGACTTATATAATGTCCCTTTAAGAGCAGCTTGGGTACCGTCCCCTTAACCTCTTAAGGACATAGGACGTACCGGTACGTCCTATGTCCTCATTAGCACTTCAAAGCGGGGCCGCGCGGCGGCCCCGCTTTGAAGTGCCGCGATCCCGGGTGCCGCGTGTAGCCCGGGACCGCCGCTATTAGCGGGCACGGTCCGATCGCCGTGCCCGCTAATTAGCTAATCGGAGGCAGCTGTCAAAGTTGACAGCTGCCTCCGATTACCGGAGGCAACGTTTCCCTGGTGTCTAGTGGGGGAGATCGCTCCTCCGGGACCTTGTCCCGGAGGAGCGATCTCCGTTACTGATGCCGGCCGGGGACGCGTCCAAGATGGCGCCGTCCTCGGCTCGGCACTCGTTTGTTTCCGGCTGCAGCAGCCGAAAGCAAACGAGTGCCGATCTCATGGATCTCTGCAGCATATCTATGCTGCAGAGATCTCTATGAGAGATCAAAGTGTATATACTAGAAGTCCCCCAGGGGGGCTTCTAGTATATGTGTAAAAAAAAAAAAAAACGTGTTGTTAATAGTAAAAAGCCCCCTCCCCTAATAAAAGTCTGAATCACCCCCCTTTTCCCAGGTTTTAAATAAAAGTAAACAAATAAATAAATAAATAAACATGTTTGGTATCGCCGCGTGCGTAATCGCCCGAACTATTAATTAATCACATTCCTGATCTCGTACGGTAAACGGCGTCAGCGCAAAAAAATCCCAAAGTGCAAAATTGTGCATTTTTGGTCGCATCAAATCCAGAAAAAATGTAATAAAAAGTGATCAAAAAGTCGTATATGCGCAATCAAGGTACCGATAGAAAGATTACATCATGGCGCAAAAAATGACACCTCGCACAGCCCCATATACCAAAGGATAAAAGCGCTATAAGCCTGGGAATGGAGCGATTTTAAGGAATGTATATTGGTTAACAACGGTTTGAATTTTTTACAGGCCATCAGATACAATATAAGTTATACATGTTATATATCGTTTTAATCGTAACGACTTGAGGAACATGCATAACAAGTCAGTTTTACCCCAGGGCGAATGGCGTAAAAACACATTTCCCCCAAATAAAAGAAATGCGTTTTTTTTTTCAATTTCACCACACTTTGAATTTTTTTCTGGTTTCGCAGTGTACTTTATGCAAAAATTCAGCCTGTAATTGCAAAGTACAATTAGTGACGCAAGAAATAAGGGGTCATGTGGGTTTCTAGGTGGAAAAATGCAAGTGCTATGACCTTTTAAACACAAGGAGGAAAAACCGAAAACGTAAAAACGAAAATGGGCCATGTCCTTAAAGGGTTAAGAGCGACTTGGGTACCGTCCCTTTAACAGCGACTTGGGTACCGTCCCTTTAACAGCGACTTGGGTACTGTCCCTTTAACAGCGACTTGGGTACCGTCCCCTCAGCTCTGCTACTTTACTGACTGAACTCTGCTACTTATAATGGTAAAGATCATTGACCTTTCATCTTCTACATCTTCTATTGGCCAATAGTGGACATGTGACTGTGTGGATGTTACATTGACTGACAAGACCTTAGAATTTCTATTGGCTGCTATATTTCAGCTATTTGTATATATGCTTTGATTGGCTGTTAGCATTTATAATGTGGCCATTATTTCCAATGGGCCATTATTTTCTATGGGAAATTAGGGGTCTTTAACCCTTAGAGGACCGGGCCAAATTGAAAGGCTGAATTTTTTTTATAAAGTACACTGCAAAACCCGAAAAAAATTCAAAGTGTGGTGAAATTTAAAAAAAAAATGCATTTCTTTTATTTTATTTTTTTTTTTTTTTTACGCCGTTCGCCCTGGGGTAAAACTGACTTGTTATTTATGTTCCTCAAGTCGTTATGATTACAACGATATGTAACATGTATAACTTTCATTATATCTGATGGCCTGTAAAAAATTCAAACCATTGTTAACAAATATATGTGCCTAAAAATCGCTCCATTCCCAGGCTTATAGTGCTTTTATCCTTTGGTCTATGGGGCTGTGTCAGGTATCATTTTTTTGCGGCATGAAGTGTTCTTTCTATCGGTACCTTGATTGCGCATATGCGACTTTTTGATAGCTTTTTATTACAATTTTTCTGGATTTGATGCGACCAAAAATGCGCAAATTTGCACTATTTTTTTGCGCTTACGCCATTCACCGTGCAAAATCGGGAATGTGATTAATTAATAGTTTGGGCGATTACCAAACATGTTTATTTATTTTTATTTATAACATGGGAAAAGGGGGGTGACAGTGCCGACACCCACACTACATAGCAGAGCTGACACAACCTAGTAGCAGAGCTGACACCTGCACTACAAAACAGAGCTGAGGCAGCTGTGTAGCAGAGCCAACACCGACACTACATAGCAGAGCTGAGGCAGCCGTGTAGCAGAGCTAAGGCAGCCGTGTAGCAGAGCCGAGACCCACAGTGCGTAGCAGAGCTGAGGCAGCCATGTAGCAGAGCCGACACCAGCACTACGTAGCAGAGCTGAGGCAGCCGTGTAGCAGAGCCGACACCCGCACTACGTAGCAGAGCTGAGGCAGCCATGTAGCAGAGCCGACACCCACACTACGTAGCAGAACTAAGGCAACCGTGTAGCAGAGCCGACACCCGCACTATGTACGTAAAGGGACGGTACCAAAGTCGCTTTTAAAGGGACGGTACCTAAGGGGCTTTTAAAGGGACAGTAGCCAAGTGGCTCTTGAAGCAACAGTACCCAAGTTGCTCTTCAAGGGACGGTACCCAAGTCGCTCTTAAATGGACAGTACCGAAGTCGCTCTTATAGGGACAGTACCCAAGTCGCTCTTAAAGGGACGGTAACCAAGTCTCTTTTAAAGGGACGGTACGCATGTTGCTTGTAAAGGGACGGTATTCAAGCCACTCTTAAAGGGACGTTACCCAAGATGCTCTTAAAGGGACGGTAACCAAGTCTCTTTTAAAGGGACAGTACCCAAGTGGCTTTTAAAGGGACGGTACCCAAGTGGCTTTTTAAGGGACGGTACCAAAGTGTCTTTTAAAGGGACGGTAGCCAAGTGGCTCTTGAAGGGACGGTACCCAAGTTGCTCTTCAAGGGACGGCACCCAAGTCGCTCCTAAAGGGATCGTACTCAAGTCGCTCTTAAAGGGACGGTTCCTAAGTCGCTCTTAAAGGGACGGTTCAAAGTCGCTCTTAAAGGGACAGTACCCAAATCGCTCTCAAAGGGACGGTACTCAAGTCGCTCTTAAAGGGACTGTACCCAAGTCACTCTTAAAGGGATGGTATTAAGGGTTAAAGTTTCTCTTAAAGGGAAGTCACTGTTAAAGAGTCGCGTTTTTCAAGCACTACGTATTTCCCTGGAAATGCAAATCTAGTTTATATTTAAAGTGTCACTGAGGCGTAGCAAGGGGAAGCAGCTGCCCCGGGCGCTGAGACCAGGAGGGGCGCCAGCACAGAAATCAGGATAGCAGTGGATGGGGCAGCCTGGAAGCAGTCCTGTTTTCTCTGTTAGTGTGGGGAGGCAGGGGACGATTTTCAGCTTTACACCATGCCTGCACCTCATGCTGAATTGTCTCCTTGCTCTTAATCAGCCATGATTTGTGCAAAATCGCTGCATTTTTACTGGGATTTTGCTCAAATCAGGGCTAAACAGCAGCCAGAAGGCAATTCACTATATTTGTTAAAGGACCTGTGACCTGTGATTATGATGTCACTACAGGTCCTGTACTGCACTGGAGGAGAAGAAACACGTTATAGGTATGTGGAAAGGGGAGGAAAATCAGTGGTGACCATGTGGTGTCCCACTGGGGGTGTTACTATTATTCACAACCTTCACAAAAGTCTGTACTTTTTGTGGTCTTGGTATAAGTAAAAGTAGTATTAAGGTTTGACCACTAGATGTCGCTGTATTATGTATTGATGTATGGAAGCTGCACAGCTAAATGATCCCAAAGGGTTATTGTGTTTATGTGTACCAGAATCTGTGAACCAGTAGGATTTCTGCTTTCTTCTCTCCTATCATCTCTTCTCTATATTCTTCTGTTGCACTCTCTTCACCCAATCACAGAGCATTATACACGCTGTACAGGAAGTGAGTCACGCGGGACACAGGATGAGCAATTCAGTCTTAGCCCGTTCCCTCGCATGGGTAGGACGCTAGACAGCACACTGTCACTTATTTTCTCTCAAGTACCCACACAAAGCACTATGCAGTGTTAAACCTCTTAGGAGAGGACCAGCCAACAGATAACCTCAACCCACACTGTGGACAAGGAGAAGTCACAGTGCAGGACAGTATTCACTATAAAGCCGAAGTGAATCCGGGTGGAGCAAAGTTGCAGCAAGCCTATGAACTCCATCTCTCAGCGTGGGTGTCGGCAGGGAACCCTCAGCATTCTGCTCCACCCAGGTAAGAAGGTCTGGGACCTGTGTCACCCATTAGTACGATTCAGCCAACGCTGGTGGGCATAAGGTGGTGTGAAGACTAAAGCAAAAGTCAATACACAGGCACAGGTGTTCTTCTTCTACAAGTATACTTCTTCATCCTCCAACATCCCGACACAGCACATTACTACATGGGTTGAGACTCTCACGGCATCCTCCTCTCTGCTTCTCTACGTCAGCACAACTCTATCAACACAACTATCTCCTACTCAGCACTTATCTCAAAGATCTGGTTGTTTTATGTACAAGTGTTTATTGAAACTTTTGTCAAATGTACGTTCAAGATCTCCGGTATTACCTACTGCACTTTTATGAGTAGTAAACCAACTCAATGTTATCTGAAAGTCTGTGATTATTCACCACCACCTACACAGCATATACACGGAAACCTTGGGACACTTCCCCTTTCTGTGGGTGGAGGGTCCTATTATCTGGGAGGGTCATTACACCGCTCTGGACACCTGTGACTATACCATCTGTGACATCCTCCCAAGGGACCCGTTAGTAACCCGGCAGGACACTGACCACAGGGGAAAAGGGTACAACCGGCCTTACACACTAAAAGCAGGCGTGCCATCACACCTGTATGCTCACCAGGCACTGGCGTCACGTGACAACATAATAAGGTCCGGATGTCATTCACACGGAGCGCGGGATGGAACAGCTGATTGATAAGTTTGCCTGGTGAGTGACGGCCCCCTCCATTAACCCTATGGATCATGGACTCTTTGATTATCAGTTATATATGGACAATGTAAAGTTTTCTTATGCACATCATGGACTATAACCACAGCCCTTATCCACTACTATTGCTCTATATATATGAATCATGTATTATGTACATCGATGCACTGATTTTGATTATGTTTATGTATGATAATTTCTATGATGTAACTAATTGGCGGAGGCGCTAGGGGTGGAGCTTTGATGTTATATACTAGTCTATGCCCCACTCTTGTTTGTCACTTGAAAAAGATCTCATTGGAAGAACGAAACGTTGCACACCGATGGGTGAATAAATCATCTTTTTTTTTCACTGAATACTGGAGTGCTGTCTCTTCTCGACTTTATTGTACTACCAAGGTGGTCCAGGAGTCCGACCACTGGAGGTTGAAGCACCCATTTGAGCCACAGAGCCACACAGTGCCGTTCAGCCTTATATTTTATTTTATTAGCAGTAAGGGGTGACATGGGCCCTCCTTAGATTTTGAAAGTTATAACAACAGTAACACTAAGTAGGATTTGCCTTGTAGGCATCTTTTCTTTAAATACTGTACAGTGGCTTGCGAAAGTATTCACCCTTCTTGATTTTTTACCTGTTTTTTTACATTACAACTTGTGTTTAAATGTGTTTTTAATCTGAATTTTGTGTGATGCATCTGCACAAAATAGTGTAAACTGTTAAAATGAAAAAAGAATAAAACTTTACCACTGACTTTAATACTGGTCCTTTAACCCTTAGGCGACCCTGGACGTACCCGTACGTCCAGGCTCGCCTCCCCGCGTTCAGAGCGGGGCCGCGCGGCGACCGTGCTCTGAGCCGCCGCAATCCCGGGTGCCGCATGTAGCCCGGGAACGCGGCTATTAGCGGGCACGGTCCGATCGCCGTGCCCGCTAATCAGGTAATCGGAGGCAGCTGTCAAAGATGACAGCTGCCTCCGATTACCGACTGCAGCACTTCCCTGGTGTCTAGTGGGTGACGTTGTCCCAGAGGAGCGATCTCTGTACCTGATGCCGGTGCGGTCCCCGGCTCGGCACTCGTTTGTTTTCGGCTGCAGCAGCCGAAAGCAAATGAGTGCCGATCTCATTGATCTTTGCTGTATAACTATACAGCAAAGATCTCAATGAGAGATCTGAGTGCATATACTAGAAGTAGCTTCTAGTATATGTGTAAAAGTAAAAATAAAAGTGTTGTTATAAGTAAAAAGGCCCCTCTCCTAATAAAAGTCAGAATCACCCCCCTTTTCCCAGGTTATAAATAAAAAGAAACCAAATAAATAAATAAATAAACATGTTTGCTATCGCCGTGTGTGTAATCGCCCGAACTATTAATCAATCACATTACTGATCTCGCACGATAAATGGCGTAAGCGCAAAAAAAATCCCAAAGTGGAAAATTGCACATTTTTGGTCGCATCAAATCCAGAAAAATTGTAATACAAAACGATCAAAAAGTCGCATATGCGCAATCAAGGTACCGATAGAAAGTAAACATCATGGCACAAAAAATGACACCTCATACAGCCCCATAGACCAAAGGATAAAAGTGCTATAAGCCTGGGAATGGAGCGATTTTATGTGACATATATTTGTTAACAATGGTTTGAATTTTTTACAGGCCATCAGATACAATAAAAGTTTTACATGTTATATATCGCTTTAATCGTAACGACTTGAGGAACATATATAACAAGTCAGTTTTACCCCAGGGCGAACGGCGTAAAAACACAAACCCCCCAAATTTTTTTTCAATTTAACCACACTTTGAATTTTTTTCTGGTTTTGCAGTGTACTTTATGCAAAAATTCAGCCTGTCATTGCAAAGTACAATTAGTGGCGCAAAAAATAAGGGCTCATGTGGGTTTCTAGGTGAAAAATGCAAGTGCTATGGCCTTTTAAACACAAGGAGGAAAAAACGAAAATGCAAAAATTGAAATTGGCCCGGTCCTCTAAGGGTTAAAAGAGATATTCTATATAATAGTTATACAACAATTTCTCGATTACCATATCTATCTTGGCAGTCTGTATATATATATATATATATATATATATATATATATATATATATATATATATATAAATAAATAGTATCAGTGAGGTAAAATCGTATAGACCTGCCATCTTCTATTGTCCAATAGGGGACATGTGGCTGCATGGATGTTGTCAGGCATTGAGTGACTGAACACTGCCATTTATTTCTATGTGGGAATTTTTGGTCAAACCAAAAAATTAGAGCAAACCGAAAATACATAGCACACCTTTCTCTACCGAGGGCTTCAAAACGCAAAGTTCGGGTTGTAATAATTGCAGAAAATTGGGAGAACAAGAAGAAGAAGAAAGAAAAGGGATTGCAATTTAATATACTATCATTTCACATCTACTTATCTACATAAACCTTGATTGGACTAGACAAACTTATGAGAGGTACTGTAGCAACTGTAGCTTTGTAGCAACTTTTCCATGAGTGAGTTATATGCTTCAGCTTAGTCTATAATTACTATAACCCTGAGAGAAGAACTCTAGAATGATAACAGAACAGGTAGCAACATTTTGGAAGAATCAACTGTACATACCAGTGTCCCTGGACCCATCCATGCACTTGAATGTTCTGCAGATGCTCAAGGCAAGGTCTGATCAGGTGAGGAGACACCATAGTAAACATAAAAATTCCTTGTATCTCTAATGTTGAAGGGACTTAACCCCTTTGTGCTGCAGCTAGTTTGGGCCTTAATGACCAGGCTAATTTTTCAAAATCTGACCTGTCTCACTTTATGCTCTTATAGCTCAGTGATGCTTTAACGTATGCTAGCGATTCTGAGATTGTTTTTTCGTGACATATGGCACTTTATGTTAGTGGCAAAATTTGGTCACTACTTTGTGTGTTTTTTGTGAAAAACATCAAAATATCATGAAAAATTAAAAAAATTTGCATTTTATGAACTTTGAAATTCTCTGCTTCTAAAAAAAGAAAGTCGTAGCACATAAATTAGTTACTAAGTCACATTACCAATATGTCTTCTTTATTCTGGCATAATTTGGTAAACATATTTTACTTTTTTAGGGTGTTATGGGGCTTAGAAATTTATCAGCAAATTATCACATTTTCGTGAAACTGATTTTTTTAGGGACCAGTTCTTTTTTTAAATGGATTTAGAAGTCTGGTATCCTGAATACCCCCATAAGTGACCCCATTTTGGAAACTACACACCTTAAAGAATTAATCTAGGGGTATAATGAGCATTTTAACCCTACAGGGGCTGGAGGAAAGTATTCACAATTAGGCAGTAAAAAAATTGAAAATTTAAATTTTCCAATAATATATACGTTTAGATTAAAGTTTCTCATTTTCAAAAGGAACATGAGAGAAAAAGCACCCCAAAATTTGTAATGCAGGTTCTCTTGAGTACAACGGTACCCCATATGTGGGCGTAAACCACTGTATGGGCACACAGCAGGGCTCAGAAGGAAGGGAGCGCCAATTAGCTTTTCCAATGCAGATTTTGCTGCAGAAGTTTCCGAGCGCCAGGTGCGTTTGCAGTGCCCCTGTAGTGCCAGCGGAGTAAAATCTCGCCATAAGTCACTCCATTTTGGAAAGTGCACCCCTCAAAGTATTCATCTTGGTGTGTGGTGACCATTTTGACCCCACAGGTATTAGAGGAAAGTATTCAAAAGTAGACAGTAAAAATGAAAAACTCAAATTTTTCCAATATTATGTTCTTTTAGTTTGAAATTTCTCAATTTCACGAGGAACAAGAGGAAAAAAGTACCACAAAATTTGTAACGCAGGTTCTCCTGAGTACAATGGTACCCCATATGTGGGCGTAAACCACTGTATGGGCACACAGGAGGGCTCAAAAGGGAAGGAGCGCCAATTAGCTTTTTCAATGCAGATTTTGCTGAAGAAGTTTCCGAGTGCCAGGTGCGTTTGCAGAGCCCCTGTAGTGTCCACAGAGTAAAATCTCCCAATAAGTCACTCCATTTTGGAAAGTGCACCCCTCATAGAATATATTTTGGGGTGTGGTGAGCATTTTGACCCCACAGGTATTTGAGGAAAGTATTCAAAAGTAGACAGTAAAAATGAAAAACTCGAATTTTTCCAATAATATGTTCCTTTAGTTTGAAATTTCTCAATTTCACGAGGAACAGGAGAGAAATGTCACCCCAATATATGTAAAGCAGGTTCTCCTGCGTAGAACGGTACCCCATATGTGGGCATAAACCACTGCATGGGCACACAGCCGGGCTCAGAAGGGAAGGAGCGCCAATTAGCATTTTCAGTGCAGATTTTTCTGAAGAAGTTTCTGAGCGCCAGGTGCGTTTGCTGAGCCCCTGTAGTGTCAGCAGAATAGATTCCCCCCAAAAGTCACCCCATTTTGGAAAGAGCACCCCTCAAAGAATTCATCTTGGTGTGTGGTGACCATTTTTACCCCACAGGTATTAGAGGAAAGTATTCAAAATTGGCCAGTAAAAATGAAAAACTCTAATTTTTCCAATAATATGTTGGTTTAGTTTGAAATTTCTCAATTTGATGAGGAACAGGAGAGAAAATTCACCCCAAAATCTGTAACGCAGGTTCTCCTGAGTAAAACGGTACCTCATATGTGGGCATAAACCACTGTATGGGCACACAGCAGGGCTCAGAAGGGAAGGAGCGCCAATTTACAGGAGCAAAACCGCAGCTAGTAATGGTTATTAGAATAGCGCAGTTACTAAAATGAAATAAAAAAAATGAGATTACAGGTAATGTGGGGTGGTTACGGGCAACCAGGGGTGGTTATGGGCAACCTGAGGTGGTTACAGGTAATCTGGGGTGGTTACGGACAACATGGGGTGGTCACGGGCAACCTGCTGTGGTTACAGGCAACGTGGGGTGGTTACAGGCAACGCGGGGTGGTTACGGGCAACGTGTGGTGGTTATGGGCAACGTGTGGTGGTCACGGGCAACCTGCTGTGGTTACGGCAACGTGGGGTGGTTACAGGCAACGTGGGCTGGTTACAGGCAACGTGGGCTGGTTACAGGCAACGTGGGCTGGTTACAGGCAACGTGGGCTGGTAACGGGCAACGTGGGCTGGTTACGGGCAACCTGCTGTGCTTACAGACAATCTGGGATGGTTACGGGAAACGTGGGGTGGTTACGGGCAACCTGCAGTGCTTACAGACAATCTGGGGTGGATACGGGCAACGTGGGGTGGTTACAGGCAACCTGCAGTGCTTACAGACAATCTGGGGTGGTTACAGGCAACGTGGGCTGGTTACGGGCAACCTGCTGTGCTTACAGACAATCTGGGGTGGTTACGGGCAACGTGGGGTGGTTACGGGCAATGTGGGGTGGTTATGGATAAACTGAAGTTCTTATAGGCAATCTGGGGTGGGTACCTGTAATCTGACATGGGCACCGCAATCTGGAGGGGGTCATTGGCAATTTGGGGTGGTCAGAGGCGACGTGTGGTGGTCAGAGGCGACGTGTGGTGGTCAGAGGCGACGTGTGGTGGTCAGAGGCGACGTGCTGTGGTCAGAGGCATCGTGGCGTGGTCAGAGGCATCGTGGCGTGGTCAGAGGCATCGTGGCGTGGTCAGAGGCATCGTGGCGTGGTCAGAGGCAACGCGCGGTGGTTACGTGCAATCTGGGGGGGGTTACATGTAATCTGGCATGATTACGGGGAACCTGGGGGGGTTATGTGCAACCTGGAAGGGTTACAGACAATCTGGGATTGTTACTGATAAACTGAAGTGCTTATAGGTAATCTGGGGTGGGTACATGTAATTTGGGGTGGTTACGGGCAATCTGGAGGGGGTCACTGGCAATTTGCGGTGGTTACGGGCAACGTGCGGTGGTTACGGGCAACGTGCGGTGGTGATATTTTCTATCACAGTAATCATAGTTCAGTGACAGAGACCAAATTGGTCTCTGTCACTTTAAATTTTCAGAGCTTGGCTGGTTGTGAAGCGCATGCGCACTTCATAACCAGCCAGGACGTCGAGGAGGACGGAGCTCCAGGAGCAGGTAACGTATATGGGGAAGGGGGGGGTGACTGGGGGACGGGGGTGACAGGGGGGGTGGGGGGCGACTTGGGGGGTGGGGGGACATCACTTTTTATTCCCTGTCACCAATCATTTATGGTGACAGGAGATAAAAAGTGCCGGGAGCACATGGTACAAGCGATCAGCGGTATATAGTATATACCGCTGATCGCTTGTACCGGGACCCCACAGGGGGGTCCCCGATGACTGCCCCATGCTCTCCGCTACCTCCGGTGGCGGAGAGCATGGGGCTTTCATTCATTTTAACTTTTTAATCGCTGTGAACCGACGTTAGTCGGTTCACAGCGATGGCGGCGGCCATCTTGGAAATGATGGCCGCCGGGGGAGGGGGGTTAGTTATCGGGGCACTAGGGGGGTCTGATCTGGGGTCTGATATACACTTATTTCATCTCCCCCCGCCGTAGATTCACGGCGGGGGGAGATGAAAGGTGGCAGCGGCACCGGTAATCCTCTTTACCGACGGCCGCCGCTATAACGTTAATAGCGGCGATCGTCGGTAAGGGGGGGGCCGGGACGGACCTCACACACTGCCCCAACCCCTCAGCTACCTCCGGTAGCCGGGGGGATGGGGTGGGGGCCGTCCCGGCCCCGAAGCCTTATTCTCTGCCATCGCCGTAAAAAGCTGATGGCAGCAGAATAAGGCCCATTAGTGACCGCCGTAGAAAGCCGTATCGGCGGTCACTAAGGGGTTAAAGGGGTATTCCACTCAAACATTACTTTTGATTTGTTGCTGCACATAGTGAGACTAACAATTCATTTCGTACTTGTTATTATGTTTTCAGTCGCCTTTTGTGAAAACACAAAAATCTGTGTGTGAGCTTTCCTCTCTGTCTCTCTGTTGCAGATAAAGCCAATCAGAGACATCAGCTGTCTCAGAAGGAAGGGGGTAAGTGGGGAAGACAGAGATAATAAGATAACACAGACACACAGAAAGCAGCAGATGATAACTAGGGGAAGGAGACTGAATAGATAATAACAAGTATGGAGTTAATTGTTAGTCTCACCATGGGCAGCAACATGTCAAAAGTTATGTTTGAGCGAAATACACCTTTAAATGGGCACTGTTGTTACAACTTTCAAAATCTTAATCAACAGGGGATATGAAATAAAGCATTTTTGATTTATATATATATATATATATATATATATATATATATATATATATATAAAAGTTATACGTATCTGAAATTTAGTGTTGGGATGGTTAAGAAAAAAGATACCAAACACAGGAAGTCCAGGTCATCTGTGCTCACAGAGAAGGCAGTCATTTGACTGATGGACGCATTGACCCTTGAGAAAGTATAGTTAGTGGACGGAACGTGTGGGGTTCTGTCTCCCTACCTAAGACACCTTCTGGTTCACCCAGGTTTTTGGTGATATACTGTGTCCCTTATTTGCCATTTCAAGCATATAAATTGTGTTTGGTATTTGCTTTTAGCACATGGTTGGCACTTTATATGGTTATATTGCACATGGTTGTATATTTATAGAATTATTTATGCACTTGCACTTTATGCTCTCTTGGCAGGTGATATACCATACACAGTACCATGCAATTTTGGGGTTCATTGTTGTAACCAGCAGTGTCTCTGGTATTCTACAGGTTAGAGTTAGGGTTAGAAGTGAGTTGTTATTATAGTCTTTCAACTCTTGATATGTGGGTAGATTTTAATTGTTTATAGGGGATGTAATCATGTATTTTGGGGTTTGTGATGACATAATTGTTGTATTTCTGTATTCTAATAAAGTATGAATTATAGGTTATTTGTTCTGGTGTGCTCACCATTTTGTCTTGTTAGTTATAGTTAGTTAGCTACTTTTTTCTATATAGAGGCAGAGCATCCGGTTTCTTGTCTATTGGGCTGTGCATCCTGTACTGGTCGGGACTTCATGCATTTAGTCATTTTTCAACCATCCAAAAAGCTGCTTTCAGGAAACTGAACCTGGATTTCAACTAAGTATAGTTTGGTTTAAACCCTTTAAGGACAGAGCCCAAAATGGCCTTAAGGATGGCGCCAATTTTCAGTTTTCCTTTTTTGTTTTTTTCTCCTCACCTTCTAAGAGGTATAACACTTATTTTTCCATCCACAGAGCCATGTAAGGACACGATGGGGAAGATTTATCAAACATGGTGTAAAGAGAAACTGCCTCACTTGCCCCTGGCAACCAATCAGATTCCACCTTTCATTCCTCACAGCCTCTTTGGAAAATGAAAGGTGGAATCTGATTGGTTGCTAGGGGCAACTAAGCTAGTTTCACTTTACACCATGTTTGATAAATCTCCCCCAAAATCTTTATTCTATAGGTATAGAATAAGCTGATCCTGTGTTACTGGAGCTCCCAGTGTCCCTGCTGGCGCTTGATCCGGCGTGCCTGCTGGCTCCACTTCCCTCCGATAGTGACAGTGGCTGGGGATCCGCCCGATCCGAAGGCGAGGACCAAATTTGGGCCTCCACTCCGAGCTCCGCTGGCGTAGGTGAGGAGGCCTCGTCCGACCTCAGCAGCTCCCCGAGCCCCGACCACTCTGACTCCTCGAGATATACCTTCTTCACGGGGCCATCTCTCTCCTTCGAGGACGACCGGATCCTGGACGAGTCCTCACCGGTACCTCAAGACTTTTATTAAGGGCCCTATATCTCCAGGCCTATGGCGACCTCCTGGGCGCGACTTACCACCTCTGCCACAATGGATGTTCGGAAGATATCCAGCGGGTCCTCTCTATCCTGCCGCCCGCCACTAAAGCTGCGCCCGCTATGGCTACGACCACACCTGCAGCCTCCACTACCGCTTGGCAGTCTACCGCAGCTACCATTGCCAGTAATGTCTCTGCTGCCAAGGCCGGCCTAGTGCCGGAACTACCATCATCAGTGCCTTATCCGGACTATGCTCCACTTTGGGGTCATTCATATACCCCCTACTTGGAATCTAATGCCGCGTCCGAGCGGCTTTTCATCCGCAAGCTGGAAAGACCCAGGTCAGGTGCTGCCCCTCTAGAGAGGAGAAGGGGAACGGTTTCTAAATTTGATAAACAGCGGTAGTACGGCCTGGTCAAGGATTCTTATACTGGGTTGCTAGTGCTCGTCAACCGACGGGCCGTGATGTGGGACTACCAGCCGGCCTACTTAAACAACCTCACTCCTGGGGAAGTCATGGAATACACCCTGGTGGGGTCCCCAAAAGGTCCCTGGGCTGCAGCTGTCACTAGGCCTAAGGACCCAGTACAACGGCCCTTCCTGACGCCCCCCTCAGAGCAATGGGATGAGGACTGGCCGGATTTCAAACCTCTGGGTTCCCTCACTGCCACTTCCAAAACCCTGGGCTCAGCTACAACAGCAACCAGCTCTACTGCTTCCACTGCCGTGGCTAAAGCCGCCTCTTCTACCATGTCAGTCAACTACCATGTGGCCCCCATCATCTCTCCTATTACCACAGTGACGCCCGGCATTGTGATCACTGCATCTAATGATGCTCCTGCTCCAGCACCCTCACTCTACTATTTTTCCTGGGAAAAGAAGAAGTCCACCGGGGGTCCTCCTGCACCCTCCTACTAGGCTCACTAAGAAGCTAGGCCAAGGTGGACATTCTAACTGTTTCTGTTGTCACTGTTTTGTTTATATGCTGTAAAAGTTGTATCTGTAACGTTTGAGGTTCCTACCTGGTCCTCCTGACTGAGAACTTTGTTTTGCACTATCCAGCCATGAGCTGAAAGGACACTCAGTTACTATACAGTTCTTCAGTGCCTGTTCTCAGATCCATTTCAGGGACAATGGTTCTAATTGCCAAAAGAGACTAATTCGATACAGAGACACTTGTTCAGTTCTTCCTAGAGCACTTCCATGAGTATATGATTATAAAAGTTTATTATTGCACTCTATTAGTGTACTTCAGCAGCCAGAGTATATTTTCGTACCAAAGTCAGACAGTTTCCTCCTCTTCTGAATAAGAAGCACGTTTATATATATATCACCTTAGAAAAAGTCTATTTTTCAAAGAGTGTATTTCCTAAAGAGTATTATATTCTCCTCATATATTGTATTATTGTATTCTCAACTGGAAAGATTCCTTTGAGCCAGTGTTCTTCAGGACCTCACAGTATTTTGTCTTCTGCATTCCCTTCCTGTGTTTCCATTGTTTGTCCATCCCTGTTTTATCCCAACACACCGTAGTTGTTACATATAGTCCCATTCAACACTTACACTTGTCCATACATACTGCAGTTTGGGACCTTTTCGTGCATCTAGCCTATTGAGTAATTGTGTTGTATGATTGACTGGTATGTATGAGGGATCCCAAATGTATGCTTGTGTTTATTATTTTATTCTTTCTCTTCCAGGTGTCCAAATCACTCCATGCACACACCTGCTCAAGTTGACAACACACCCAAGGTTTAACACAGGTCTTCACGTGTTCTTTTTCCAGTAGGGTAACCTATTTCATTAAAAACCTACTGTCTAAACTGTCTGGAATTTGAGGGTCACCCGCCAGCAGTTGAATAGTTCTGACTTTCATGTCAGATGGTTCATGCACTAGCTACCTGGTCGCCAGAGTACGTTAGGCACCCCTAGGTGAAGTCCTGCCACTAGGGTTTTTCTCTCTCTCTCTCTTTTTTGTATCTCTCCTCATCACCTGTGCCTTGAGCGTGGGAAACACACACTCACACCCACATTGCTTTCTTTTGTCTTGTTGTCTTGTTCATATCTGTACCTCAACTTGTGGTTCGGCTCATTCTTAGTGGGGAGGTATGCAGTGTCCCAGAACAGAGTATTTGTTCTTATTTGTATTCTCAAACAAGTATTGAAGCAGCACCAGTGATACAATATGAGAGTCAGAGTGCTTGTCTTACCGGACCGGACCTAGGTCCGTAATAGGATATCCAAAAATGTAGAGGAGACAGCACATCCAAAGAAATTCTTCACTTTAATCACACAAGTGCAACGTTTGGGCTATACAACTAGCCTTTCTCAAGCAGTGATACACAATACTCACAAGTGCCCAGTATAAATACATGTGTGCATAATCAATGATGCTTAATCAATTAAGTGATTCACAATCGTAAACAAAGTAAAAAGATGTAAAGAAAAGATATTAAAACGTAACTGGTGTAATGTGTACAATGTACAGTGTGTCAATGTGCAACACTGATCAGTGATCATAAGTATTCCAAGTACAGTGCGTATGCAAATCATGTCCCTAGTATTAAAAAAGATGTGTATGATACATGTGCAGATAATCAGAATCATAAATAAACAATCAGTCAGGTAATACATACACAACGCCGTTGTCAGTGAATCCACATGGAGGGTGACGAGTCCGGAAGCGCCAGCGCCGCCTGCCGATGACGTCACACAACGCACGCCCCCAGGAGACGCCGCCAATCCAGTCACATGACCGGGACCAATGTCACGTGACGGCCACGCCCCAAAGCGCATGCGCAGTGTGCCAATCACCGAACAAGGCCGCAGACCCATCCAGGACAGTCATCATCTAAGACGCTGCCATGATGGAAAAGGGCAGTTTGCCCCTCCATCATGGAAAGGTCTTAGGATATATTTGATGAACATATAGATAAACGAGTGACCATATAGAGAGAAAAAAACTAAAGAAAAGGGGATGGACTAGAAACATGAAAGTGAAACCAATATATGTACACTATAACTGATATCATATCCAAGGAGAGAATAAATATTGGCAAAGGACCGACCCGGAGTACGTAGGAGGCTTAGCAGGGCCAAACAGTGCCTGATTAGTGTACCTAAAATGGGTCGCTAGACCCCCAGGGTTATGAGTGGGGGAGCCAACCAAGGGCATATAGAAATGTCACAGTGCTCTTAAAGCACCCTAACAGTCAATGTCCAAGGTACCAACTTCAGGACACCACACATAGTGCACGTGTCCTGGGTCGATAATATGGCTCAACCGTCCTCAAAAAACCCCAATCGTCGCCCTTTCGGCACAGGCCCACCACCAAATAGACGTACTATCGGTCCTGCATGTAAGCAGACTAGGGATAGGGTACCAATAATGGATAGAATGTCAAAGGAGTATATACAATAGATCATTTATTGAGAGTATATATGTTCACCCATATATCCAGACATAGACCATACTAGAGCCCCAATTCACAAAAAATGTATCATGGCACTAGGAAATAATCAGGACGTCATCAAAAATATACAATACAATAAATTCCATGTGTAAATTCTGGTGCATGCGTGCAGTAGCTTCAGATTGAAAAAGAATCCATAATCATCCTGAAATAATTCTTTCAGTCTGTAAAAAATGCGAAAGAAAGGACACGTTATAGTCATAGTATCAAATAAATGAATATAATCAATATAATCATGATACCAACATGGGTATAACAAATATACGATGGATAGAGTATGATGTTTTCTTATGACCGAGTCATACATGAAAGATCAAAACATATGTAACTTTATAAGTATAAGGTGTAAACAAGATAGAGTACAGTGTATCCAGTGTATACTACTAGCCTTGGATTCACAGGAGATAAAATCATCAGGGAACTCAGTGGAACTGTCAGTAAGGAAAAAGAAAAAAAAGAAAAAGGAAAGAACAAAGGATGAAGATGGAAAAAAAGAACAGTAATCTCAACGACCAGTAGCTGGGCCTAGTTTAAAGTCAATGTTTATGCCATTGGGTGTCAGGCTATCTAATTTGTATATCCATTCCAGTTCACATTTTTTGAGTCTCATCACTCTGTCACCACCCCTACGGAGTTTTGGTTATATGGTCAAGAATGGCAAACCTCAGGTCTTTTTCAGTGTGTCCATGTTCCAGAAAGTGTTTAGGCACCGGTAATTCACACTTCTGTGTACGGATCGTGGACTTATGTTGGTTAAGGCGAATTCTGCACTGTCCTGTGGTTTCGCCCACGTACAGCATGTTACATGGGCACTGCAAAACATATACAATGAAGTCGCTTCTACAGGTTAAGAAGTGTTTAATAGGGTAATGTTGACCCGTTTTGGGATGTGTAAACGTATTTCCCTTCATCATTTGGCTGCAATGGCTGCAGCCAAGGCATGGAAAATAGCCCTTCTTGGGTGTACTGAGGTGGGTTTGTGTGATCAGCGTATTGGCTTTAGGTCCCAGATCAGCCTTAACCAATTTGTCCCTGAGGTTCCGGGGTCGTCGATAGGTCATGATGGGTGGGGTAGTGAATTCTGGAATGTGTGGTAAGGCTCTAGATAATGTGCCCCATTCTCGACGAATGATTTTGGCAACCCTGTTGCTCTGAGTTCCATATGTACTAACAAACGCTATTCTGGGAGCTGTAAGTGTGATGTTCTTGGGTCCACGTAGATCAGTCCTATTGAGTGGATCCACTTTCCCTCTTTGTTGACTGATGATGCGAGTGGGATAACCCCTAGCGGAAATTTTTTGACACATCCTGTCTAATTGTGTATTGCATGAGATTGGGTCCTGAACGATTCTCTTGACCCGCAATAATTGGCTATAGGGCAGTAATTCTATCATAGCTCGTGGATGATCACTATCGAACTGCAGTAAGGTGTTTCGGTCTGTGGGTTTGACATGAAGATCGCTAAACAATCTGTTATCATGGATGAAAATGGTAGTGTCAAGGAAGTTGAGTCTGGTTGTGGAGTGTTCCTTGGTGAACTTGATGTCTGCATCTATCTGATTGAGGAACTCAAAAAACTCCTCTAATTGTGGCTCTGACCCAGTCCAAATAACAAAAATGTCATCTATGTACCTCCACCACTTCAGCACATGGCCGAAGTGGTGGGATACATAGACATGTGACTCCTCAAGGGCCGCCATGAAAATGTTGGCATACTTAGGTGCCACATTTGAGCCCATGGCTGTACCCCTTCTCTGGACAAAAAAGTCATTCTGAAAAAGAAAGTGGTTTTCAGTAAGGATGATGTTGAGTAATTCAAACATAAATTCAATGGCATGTTGGGAGTGATTGCTGGTGGTCAAGATCTGTCTGATGACTGCAATACCCCTAGTGTGGTTGATGGAGGTGTAAAGGTCCTTAACATCAAATGAAACCAATATGCAATTCTGGGGAACACTGATTTCTGCTAGTTTTGTAAGGAAGTCCGATGTATCCTGAATGTATGACCTAGCACCAACCGCATAGGGTCGGAGGATCTTGTCTAGAAATTGTGCCGCTGGACTGAACAGAGAATCAGTGCCTGAGACAATGGGTCTGGCAGGTGGTTTATGGAGTGATTTGTGGATTTTAGGGAGTCCATATAGCACTGGCGTGACAGGGAATTTTACAATCAAGAAGTCTCGGAGAGATTTATCAATGATGTTGATCGTGTATGCCTCATTGATCAATGTATCTAATCTCTGTTTAATCATGAATTTTGGGTCATGTGGTAAAGGTTCATATACTGTACTGTCATTGAGTTGTCTAGTCATCTCACTGATATAGTCCGATGTATCCATAACAACTATGGCCCCACCCTTGTCTGCTGGCTTAATGGTCACAGATTTGTCCAACGTTAGATTTTTGAGGGCAGTTCTCTCACAGTGAGTCATGTTAGAGGGAAGGAACTGTGTTTGCTGTTCACGGAGGGCCCTGAGTTGTCTTTTGGTTGTAAGTATGAATGTGTCAATGACAGGGTCATTGATCGGAGGATTAAAGCCACTTTTGTTACGTAGGCCCACCTCGTGTAATGTTAGCTCACTGGGTGTATACGCTTCCTCCCTCCTAGTATGTTGTGAAAACCAAACCTTAAGCTTAATGTGTCTATACAATTCATGCAGATCAAGTTCAGTTTGGAACCAATCATAAGATACAGTGGGACAAAATGACAAGCCCTTATTAAGGACCGAAGTTTCATCAAAGGTTAAGGTACGAGAGGAAATATTTACCACTGTTAGTCGTTGTTCTGTTGCGGATCCCTCTGTTGGGGAGGGTCTCTCTCCTGAACTATAGACGTTGGACCCTGTGATGTCGTCCGGTCTTTCTTGACTGCACTGCCAAAACGGTTTCTTGAGCCTCCTTTTGAACTTCCTGCCACCCCTCCTCGTCTTTCTCCAGGGGTGTCGACTG